>NC_142040.1:55400052-55700052 GCF_982192425.1 Myodes glareolus
TTTGAGATCTTGCTCACATCTCCCTCTCTCTCTTCTGGCTACCTTCCCTAAAATGAGTACTTCTGCTTTGCTACAAGATCTGACACGAAGATTGTGTTGCCTTAGACCCGAGTAATCATGGACAGGAGCCTCTGAAACAGTGAGCCAAGACAAGCATTTCTTCTTGATGTTAATTTTCTCAGACATTATGTCACATAGACCGAAAGCTGACACACGGGAAACAGGTTTCTTTCCTTACAGAAACCCCTGAATGTGACAAAAGTCATTTATGAATTGCAACTTTGTGAACAGGAACTTTCTGGATAGTTGTTCTAGAAATATGTCCTCATAAATATAATTTCACCTAACCGAGGCTAACGGTCCAATATAGACAGACAACTGCTTGGTACTTGGGCTGTAATATACTCATTGGATTGTAAATACTCATTGGATTGTAAATACTCATTGGATTTCAAAGATTTATAACGCAAACCTCACTAATGATTTCTTAAAATATTGACTATGCCGTTAAATGTTGTTTTTGATATATTGGGTTAAGTAAAATATGATATCAATTTTAACCATTTCTTTTTAATTAAAATACGGTAGAGGCCGTATGTAAAATTACATATGCACTTTGTGGCTTTCTTTATAGTTCTGGGGCTTAGCATAGGTAGCAATGACCACCCAGCACTGTGGAAACACAACTAATGAATCTTTGAAAGAGTTGTTGAATGATAGGTGCCTGCTAGATAAAGTAGGCAAGGTGTCAAGTAGGGGTTCACCTCAGGGCTATCTCAGAGGACAGCAAAGAGCTGTCAAGGAGAGTTGTAGAATGTGAGCCTTCTGAGTGGGGAAACAATCCACAGCAAACCATGGTTTGAGGCGGATGGCACATAGGCGTGATCTGTGGATTGGAAGATGGTAGTTTACAAGATTGAGATGAGGCTAATTTTTGAAGAATTTTCCTAAAGTGGCTTTAGTAGTAAGTTCACATCACGGAATTTCTTCTGTAGTGTAAACAGAATCAGCTGAGGAAGAAGAACCGACCCAAGTCACTTTTGAAAATTGTGGAGTCAAGGGAGAAAAAAAACACAACGTGAGGCTTGACACCTGCTGTGTCGGTAGACCTAACTCGGTCCTCTGCCAGTAGGGACTAGGGAAGATGAAGCTAGCATCCTTCTTGCCTCCTGCCATGCCTTGGTAACAACTTGGACAGGAGTAAGAGTAGGAGAGACACAAGGACTTAAGCATTTTTCCCAAAAGGCAAGTTTAAAGTGTGGTCTAGTCCACACTGCGGTGGGGGAGAGTTTACATGTGCCATGAGGAAGAAAGAGGCTTCATTTTCTATGAGCATTTGAGTATAATTCAAGGTTTCAAAATAGCTTCCTTGAAACTATTTTACCTTTTGGGGGCAAAAATGAAAGGCACTACACACACACACACACACACACACACACTTTGCATGTTATGGTATACTGAAATGTTCTACTGGAGAGCATCAGCTAACTAAAATTCATGGAAGAGAAAATTTTTATTATGACTGAATTTTTTTGCCCTGTTCTCCTCTGGTTCCCTTTTTATTCATTTTTTATTGCTTTATAAATAATACCATTCGAAATTTCCACTTCCTCCCCTTCTCCCAGTTCCCTCCAGTTTCGCCCTGCCCCTCCCCCATCCTCTTCCAAGGACTGAAATTAAGAAAGGAAAATAAGTCTTTGGATTGTAAATAGAGAAATCAATTATGTTCCTAAGTACATTATAATTTTTTCAGATTTTGTATTAATCCACATAGAATTTCTTCAAAGATGCTACTGTATACCACATGTGCTGGGTAGGAGAATGAGATGGGAAGGGTGTACGGTTACTTCTCTACTCCTAAATTGACTTGCAGTTTTAGTTTCTGTCTGCTCCAAAGTTTTCAGTAATAAAGGAGAATGTTGTCAGCAAACAGAGTTGCTAAGATATCAAAGGGAGGGTGGTTGGGCAATAACTGTAACTTTCTACATCCCAATGGGCTTAATGATCTCTGCTGGGTCATAGGGAGAGGGAGAGAGAGACAGGGTGTAGATGAAAGGTTGTCACTGGCTACCTCTAACAGGGCTGTTCTTCTTTTGGCCTCTTAATTTGATGCAAAGATCAATCCCAGTACCCTGCCATTAATTTATTTTAACTTTAGTTAATCCAAATTGGCTTTGCAATGAAAAGAACTCTGACTGACTTTTCTTACACTCAGGGTGGCAAAAACAAAACAAAAACAAAAGGAATACGTTGCAAGAATCCTGGAAACACACGTTTACTCATGAGTACTCAATAGATACCTATGTGCTTAGGGTATTGCTATTATTCTAAGTGTTGACTCAACTGTTCAGAGAGCTGAGAATAAATGGCTGTGAGCGATCATCCCTGAAAAAGACATCGATGTCACCTTCTCCAAAGTCCCTGGAGCACAGTGGGAGAGGGGCAGAGATTTAAGAGCAAGGGGATGGAGAGGAACACTATGAAGTGCTCTCTTCCGGATATGATATGACCATCATCATCACAAACTCAGAGAATGTGGCTTTCTTCCCAAGACACACACACAAGCACACACACAACTGGGGTAGAAGGGGAGCGAGCTGTGTGGAAGTTAATCAGGAAGGGTGGTAAAAGGTTGAGAGAGGTAAGGGGGGGAATATGATTCCAATATATTCTATACATTATATAATTGTCAAAAATCATTGTCATCTTCTAAAAAGTGCTATTTAGGAATTATCTCCAATTTTGGCGTGTCAGTGACTGCTGTTGGCTGAATGTGAAAAGTCCTTCCCAGACTCACACATCTGATCATTATCTGGCAGCGTTGTTTGGGGAGGTTGTAGAACATGTAGAAGGAAGCACTTAGCTGGAGGAAGTGTGCTGTTGGTGGAGGAAGGGTGGTGCCTGACAGTTATAGCTGGGTCCAGGATCTAGCCTCAGCTCTCTGCTTCCTGTAAGCTGAGGTGTGAGGAGTCCCAGCTCCCAGTTCCCCCTGCTACATGCCCTCCCTGCTTTATAGTGATCATTTTCAACCCTTAGCCAAAATAAATTCCTTCCCTTTAAATTTCATCTTGTTCAGTTTTTGATCATAGAGAGGAGAAGAGTCACTATAGCAAAGCATAGATTCATGTTAGTAAGCAAATGTGAACCCGACATAAAACCTTAGCTTAGTTGTTCAACTTTAAAGGCACCAATGACTCTTGCCATGGATTGATAACACCTGGCTTTATTTTGTGTCCTTCTCTTCTCAATGGCTTCATTCTGTACATCTTGAACTCTGTTTTATGCAAAACAGAGTTCTTTCTCCTTGGTTCCCCTGTGTGTGCAAAGTGAGGGGAGATATTCAAAGACAGGAATTGAGCTTAGAATTACCCCCCCCCCAAAAAAAACCCCAGCAAAGTACCTGTCTAATATGAGTGATGCTGTGGATTCAGTCCCAGCTCTGGGAACAAAGCTCTCCATGACCGTGAGGGTTTTGAAGAGAAATCTCAGATGTGGTCCATTAGTTAATCACCAACACATCTCAGAAAACATGCCTCTAGCTGGAGATATAATAAGTTCAAGCTTAAAAATTCTAAGCTACAGAGGCCAAACACTGTACATATTTGAAAAGACTGCTTTTCAGAATAGAGTATCCTGAAAAAAAATCACAAAAGTTTTTTTTATTGGTGTTATCTTTCACTTAGTCATCTAAAACTATATAGTACCAATATTTGCATGGCTAGCAAAATACAGGCTGGGAATAATGCCGACTGTAATTTAAGTGAACTGTAAGTTAAGCAGCTGATGGTGGGAAACATGACCTTTCCGTTCTTTGTATGTAGAGTCGCTGACATTCTGTGCACATTATGACAATCCGGGCCTCATGTTCCAACCAGCCCCTCTAAATGCAAATCAGCCACTTGCTGTGCTTCGTTTCAACAAACATTGCTTTTTCACTGAAATGTCTAGACGTCTTGAAAACTCACATCAACATAAAATTAGTGGCAGGTGTTGTGGAATATTATTTTAATTAGGCAAAAATGTGTTATATTTGTTGATGCACCAGACTATTACTTTCACTGCGTAAAGGTGTGTTGCCTTTGCTTCTGCTGCCTTTGTTAAACGAAGGAAGGATGTGTTGCGTTTGTTTCACCTTGCCTGCCTAAGGCACCTGATTGGTTTAATAAAAAGCTGAATGGCCAGCAGCTAGGCGGAAAAGATAGGCAGGGCTGGCAGGCAGAGAGAGAATATAAAGGAGGAGAAATCCAGGCTCACGAGAGGAGAAAAAAAAGCAGAAGAGTATAGGGAGAAAGAGTGTAAGAGAGGGACGTTCCTGGGGTCAGAAGCCAGGCAGCCACCAGCCAGACTGACATAGAGATAGCAGGAAAGTAAGATATACATAAATAAAGGTAAAAAGCCCCCCCACAAGGCAAAAGGTAGATTAATAGAAACAGATCAATTTAATTTTTTTTAAGCTAGCCAGAAATGAGTCTAAAGTAGGCTGAGCATTCAAAACTAATAAGTTTCCACGTCATAATTTGGGAACTGGTTGGTGGATCCCCCCTAGCAAAAACAAGCCTGCCACAGCCAGGTATTTGTTTCTACTTAGAAAGATTCCTATTCTCCCATAGCTACTTTGTCAAATTATTTGGGTTCCTAAAACAATCCATTGTTCCCAGAGAAATTTCACAGTTTAGAATTTTGCTTTTAATTCTTTATGCACATGGTGGTTTAAACGGGGACGACCACCACAGGCTCCTATGTTTGAGTACTTGGTCTCCAGTCAGTGGCTGTTTGGGGAGGGTTAGGAGGTGCGGCTTTGCTGGAGTTAAGTGACTGGGGGCATGCTTTGAGGTTCCCAAGGCCTCACACCGTTTTGAACAGTCCTCTCTCTTCCTACTGCTGTAGATCAAAATGTGAGCACCCAGCTCTTCTTGACGCTGTCCCTTCATGGACTCTAAACCCCAGAAACTGTAAGTTCAATGAGATGTTTTCTGTTAGGAGTTTCCTGGCCATGGTGCTTTGTCACAGAAGAGTAATCAAGACAGTTTTATTTTCTTTAGTACAGAAAATACCCAGTCTCTTTTTCACACAGGTCATTTTTGCAACTTGTTCGTATTCACTAAGTTCACTGATCTTGTCCCCACCGTGCTGGTCCCCTTCTTCCCAAATGATCTCCCTTCTGTTTCTGTATGTAACCCATACATCATAATGTATCTCACTCTCCTCCTTTATTCTGCTTTTTGAAGAGTCTGTGTGGCCCTGATGTCTGAGATGGTACTAGGTAATTATTAACCTTAGCAATTTTTATGATCAAAATGTCCAAACATCTTCAGGGTTTTGTTCGATAAACCAAACACACAGCGACAGTTATTTTAAGTAATACACCCTGAAGAGATGGGTGTTAGGGGGCAGGGCTGGTCTGGAAAATTGGGTGTTCTCATGTGTCCTGGTTAGTTTTTTGTCAACTTGACACAAGCTGGATTATCTGGAGAGAAGAATCTCAACTGAGAAAGTGATTACCTGATAGCACATAATCTATCAGATAAGTCTGGGGCATTCTGTTTGTTAATGATTGGCATGAGATAGCTCAGTTCACTGGGGTAGTGCCACTCATGGGCTGGTGGTCCAGGGTGGTATGGAAAAGCAGACTGAACAAGCCATTGGGGAAACAGTAAGCAGTGTTCTCCATGGTTTATCTTTCAGTCCTGCTACCAGAATCTTGCTTTGAGTTCCCGCCTTGGCGCCTCTCAAGGGACTGTGAGATGTAAGTCAAACAAACCCTTTTCTTCTTCCCAAGTTGTTTCTGATATTGTCCTTATTACGGCAATAGGAGGGCAAACCAAGACAAGTCAGCAAACATGACATGCTCTTAACTAGGTTTTCATTAAAGATTTTTATTGTTACAATATCTGGAATTACAAGAAAATTTACTTTTAAAATGGATTAATTTAGAACTATTAGACATTTTACACATTTCATATTTACTTTTTAAGAGAAAAATACTTGTCTTAAGACTTTGACTACACATCTGGAAACATATTAATTAAAAAGCATAATAAAATTTCCATGTATAGTTAAAGTTTTGCTACATAACAATCAAAGGTAGATGGGATTTTGAAAAGATGGAGCAAGTCAGACAGTTATGGTCCTCAGTTGTGCTAAAAAGCTTTAGTGGAAACCTCAGGTATCTAGATGGGAAGATGGGGAAAGATGTTCTAGCCACACTGATATCATCAGCACAGTACACACCCTTGACAAGAGCGGCGCAGTGTGCGGAGGGAAGGAATGAGCGGTACTCATCTGTAAGAAGGACACGGCGATTTTACATTTGTATTAAGAAATGGATCTAAGTTCTACCTAACTAGAAAATTCAGAAAGAGTAATGATTCTACAGCCACACCCTATAGGAGAGGGTGGTTCATTGAAAATCTATTTTCATCTATTTCTGTATGGATAGAGATATAAATATTACACTGATTCTTAAAATTTCCACCCTTCAGCACTGAGTGAGAACAGTGTGATGGCATACTCACACATTTGGATTTTCAAACTAATGAAAGCCTATGATTTTAATTCTAATAATAGAAATATTTTGCTATAATAAAAAGTCAAAAGTGGCCAAAAGGGTCGTTAAGCTTAGAACACTCTCTTTGCTTATGTCTAAAGGTCCGAAAGACGGTTCATGGGAAAGATTTTAGCAAAATGCAAAACTCTTCTTATCTTTAATTCTATTAGTAATTGATATTGTTTTTCATTCATTGCCTGGTGTGTATGTCACACTTCATAGGATAGTTGGGAAGAATGCAAAAAAGTAAAGCATGGTGTTTAAAGACTTCAAAACATAATATCAGAATAAATGTTAAGAGTCTATAGTGTTCTGTTGCATTCTTGTTTATCATTGTGTTCCTGGAGTTCAACTTAATGTTTTAGATTCAGTAATATAGGAGCAACAGAAATGATGCTGTAAACCAGAGATGCCCAAAATATTACAAGTGAGCCGGACAGTAGAGATTTGGGCAAGTATTTAAAGAGTTTCTTGTAAAGGGCAATGGAAGGTTAAGGATAAGGTTGTCAGAGGAACATGGGACACAGTTGGAGAAAAGGGTGGAGATGGATTCATGACTTTGGAATTAAACTGTTGAATGCAGACGATCCCAGATGATGGTGGGGAGTGATAATGAGTCTCCGTCTCACCAGAAGCACTGAAGTTGTTCATTCTGTGGGTTTGGAGCCAAAGTGACTCTAAGGTAAGAGTCAGAGTACAGTTGTGACTCCAGGAAGCATGAGCTGGGGGTCGGAGGTCAAAGTCGGGGAAAGGGTCGAAAATGTTCAGCAGATTAGGAGGAATAGACTAAAGCATTAATGTGATAAATTTCCACAGGTAAAAGGGTAGTTTTGAGTCACACAACTAGGTGACCGGTTATATTCAGCTTGCAGGGACAGAGAGCTGAATACACCCCAGTGGATTTTATAGGGTAAGTTCCCATGTCTCATATTCTCTGACAGAATTTCTTATACAGGAGAGGCCCCTTCATGCATCCTTGAACACAGCTACATAAAATAAATTGGATTAAATGGAATCTATTTTACAATTCAATCTCATATTTGTTGGTGTTAAAAAAAAATGAATTTGACAAGGCCCTTTCAACTGAAGACTGATGACTCCCAAATCTTCAGGCAGTGACCTCAGGACCTCTGGGGAGTTTTGCACCATTCTTTAGCACCTGTCAGAATCCGGGCTCGTGTCCAGAGCTTTCTAGGGTTAGGGAAGGTAGCAGCCTCTGCGGTGCTGTGTGATGACCACTACACAGATGCTACACTATCTGACAAACTAATTATATCGACATACTTAAGAGTAGCAAGGTTTTTTTTTTTCTTTTTTCTTTTTCTCCATTTGAGGTAGCAAACCCTTGTCCCTGTGACTAGGTACATGATAGACATACCACTGGTATCTCATACTTATTATATTTCTGATAATTAGAAGTGCTTTGAAATGACCTTCCCATATTCCCATATGAATGCTCCTTCTTAGACCATGCTAGCAATAGAGTGCTTGGAGTGCTGTGGTTAATAGATGACTTCTCTGTATTCTATCTGCTCACATAAGATCCTTAGTTATAAGGTAGTTGGGCTCAGTCCTGAACCTTCTCGTATTATTTGTACTGCTTATGAGACTTTTGGAATGATTTACATCTTAGTAGCAGAATTCATAGACATGCAGAGAGTTTATCTTCCAGAAAATAACTCCAAATGCTTTCAATAAACTCAGTAGATGTGAATTACTACAAATTGTTGTCCAAATAGGTGTAAAGATGAAGTAAACAGTAAAATATAGAAGATTATAATCTGTACATTGAAAATGTTTGTGTTCTTTTTTAAAAAAAATCTAAACCAGAGATGGTAGGTGATTGCCAATAGATAAATCAATTATGAAAATACAATAGCAAATTAACACCAAAAAACATCAAAAAAATTTTGATTTTATAGGTACCATCAAAATTACTCTGAATGTACACCAAAATAATACTAAAATAATACACATTCATTTGATTCTAGATTAAAGAATGTGTTTATGGAAAATAAACAGTACTTAAAAATTAACCTAATATCAGTGGGTTGGATGAGAAGTCATTGCCTTTTCTTTCATTTTTTTTTCCTTTAGAGCAACATGCATTAACGTCACCTGTGCTTGCACTTCAACAGTGTCATGGGCTTTCCTGTCTCCTTGGCAACCTCTTCTATCACATTGCCAGGTTATAGCCTTTACCATGCTGGCCCTGGAGAGAGGCATTAACTTTCTCTTAGCGACATTCCAGTGCATATTTATAGCTCCTGTTACATAATAAAGCATCTTGACCAGAGAAAGGAAATAGTAGGGAGACATTCTGAAGACATTACAGAGCGTCATCAAATGACAGCGACTTGGGAACACAGTCACCAGCTAGGTTCACCCACTGCTCAGCCATGTTATGCACCGAAAAACAACTACAGCCTATTGAATAACAGTGCTTCCCCTTCTGGTTTGTTTACAGTGTTTTGAAGCAGACCCACGGTTGGTCTTGGACTTACTATGTACCTGAGGCTAGTCCTGAGTCTGGTGAGCCGTCTGAGTGTCCTTGGATTTATCACATTATTCCCAGGCGATCTTTTGGCTTGGGGATTCAATCAGAACAGGAAATATGTTTTTTGTGGAACTGATTGGCCATTGATTTAGGTGGTTGCTTCTGATGAAAAACTCCTTGTACCTGTGAAGTCTTGTTCTGAGAAAGTAGGGATTTCTTTCATAGAATTACAAGAGATGTCAGGGTCACTCATGGACATATACCATAAAGCACCCTCTTCATGAGTATATGGGGGCTTATATTCAACAGAGTAAGGCAAAAGTGATAGATTATTGCTCCCATATTTAGATCTATCTATCTATCTATCTATCTATCTATCTATCTATCTATCTATCTATCTATCTATCATGAATCTATCATCATCTATTTATCTGTCCTCTACCTACATATCTATCTGCTATCTACCATCTGGCATCAAACTACCTTCCTGTTATCTATCTATCCATCCATCTATCAAACATCTCTCTCATCTATCATCTTTCTACATACACATACAGCTTTGCTTTGTTTGATTCACCAAGAGATTTTTTCTGATAACCTTGAAAGGAGGTTGCATGATACAAATTGCTGATGGACAGCATCTCATGACAGGAAAATATGGATGGCCTTTGAAATCCGAGGGCTTCAGCAAAATAGCTGCAAGGAACTGAATTCTGTCAACAAACATACCAACTTGGAAGAGAAACTCAGCCTAAGTGACACCTTGATTGTAGCCTTGTGAGACCCTGTGCAGAGGAACTAGGGAAGCTGTGCCCAGACACTTGAACCTAAGAAATGATGAGATAATAAATATGTGTTATTTAAAGCCACTAGGTCTTTGGTAATTTGTTCCATGGTAATAGAAAATAAATGGATCCTGGGTCTTCTCTTTTGGTGTTATTTTTGTCTTTCTCTTTCTTCAAAGTAAGTATAGATGAATGGTGAAAGTTATGTGTGTGAATTTACAAGTTTCGCCAAAAATACCCATTATTTTTTTACCCAAATAGTCTCTGTGTTACTCATAAATGTATTTGTTTATATCTTCTTTTTCTCAGTTTCCTGGTAGGTCTCCCTCCATACTCATTACTATTGATTTAGACACATCTTTTTCTTTCTTTATGATTTCTAAAGAATTAAAAAAAATCTAAAAGATATATGGGAAAATGAAAATGTGTGTTCTAATTGGACTGATTAGATCATGAGAGAAAGTACTGTAGGTATTTTAGAGATTAGAAGTTACCACTGCCATAAGCAACCCCGGACTTTGGGGCCCTTGGGCGTTTGTGAATCTGTTATCTTCCTGTTCATTTTGCTCTTGTCTTTTTAGGGTTTCCTCTTTCAATTTCTCACCTTCCTTAGTTCACTGTACTCCATTTTTATCATGTAAAGTTGGTTAACAGGGTCTTGTGCATGATAATTCAGGGAGAATTTTTTTTTTACAGAAATAGAATCTATGAAATAACAATTTTGCTTGAAGTCCTGCATTTGTATGTACTACGCAGCCCTTCAGGATGTCCCACGACCTTTTGGAACTGGAGAAGGCAAAAGACTAGTTCCTGCTGATGCATAGTGTGATCAAAGTGTGGTCTTTCCATAGAGTGAACCTTCTTCAGGTAGAATGTTCTTTGGGATCTCGGGGCTTTCCAAACAACTTTCCTGCTCAGGACATCATTTTATACTTTTAAGGTTGTTCTGGACAAAGCCAACCCAACCCCGCTGTTAATTTGATTCTGAAAGAAATATGCATGCTTGTGGAAGGAGTTGTCAATGTGGCCACCTCTGTTGCTAATGTGAGTGTGAAGGAGTCACTCTGTGTCATGTACTGAGAAGTTTTTCTCTTTCCAGATGCCACTGAAAGCCAAGGAATACTCTTATGTCATTGTCATGTCAACCAAAAGTTAAATGTTTTTTCCTTAATGATGAACAATAATTCCCAACTCTACCCATCTGGAGGAGAGTGAGCATAGCTCACTTACTCTCAATCATCCACTCTGCATTTGTCAGTCATGAAGGAAACCCTCTTCAACGACAACAACAACATCAACAACAATTTGGATAACATGTTGATTTCTGCAATGAGAACCAATGAAAATTGTCTCCTGGACTGGACAAAACATTTGAATAGAGAGATTTAATACAAAATTTGGAGGGAGACTCTTTTGTTTGTATAAGAAAATACCAAGTGAGTATTGAAGGAAGATACCCATTAATCAAGTAATTAACCTGGAAATAATGTGATTTTATTACCACCCCAAAAATCATAGACAGACGTTTATTTTACAAGATTAAAAATACCCCATGTTAACTCTTTAATGGTTAGAAGAGTACATGTCATCTAAGTGTCTGACAGATTGCTGTGTAACTAGAGCTGGGGAACTGGCATGCAGAAATAGACTGTCACTCAAGCAGGTGTCATCTTTGCAAAAGCCTGGAACATGTCTTTTTTATTATTGAAGAGCATTGTCATGTTGGCAGATTCAGGGACAGAGTTTGAAATAAAATAGCGTAGAGGCAAGTGGAAGTACCTCATTCCCCAGATCTGCCTAGTGCAGTTTCTCCCCAGGCTGAAGGCTTGCACAAGGTCATTTCTGGTCATTAGACTCAATTAAAAATTAGGAACAGAAAATTGATCTTCACCCACCTCCAAGTGTGTGTGCGTGTTTGGTGGCACACAGGTGTTAAGCTTATTAATCATTGAACACTTGGTGAGGGTCTGTTTCTTTAAGTGTACAACTGTATTGGAGAAACAGTTTCAGGTTCCCCTAGAGGAGAAAACAAATTACTTTTTGCTTTTCTGACATCTTATTCTCCTTCAGTGCACCTAGCTAGTCTTCACCTGGCAGTGCCCTCAATCACCCAGATGGAAAGGGGGTTCAAGTGGCCCCTCCAAAACTCCAAAACCCTCAGCACTGGCCTAATAGAGCATGCTTCATCGTGGAACTGTCTCCGTGGTAGGCATCTGTCTTTCAGGGTCCAGTAGGCTGCATATATTCTCTTTATTTTTGCACCATAAAGCAGAGAAATATTTTCCTGACTGTTTCCACATTTAGTTACCCATAATATTATCACTGGATTGCTTTTCTCATTGTGTCTTGTTTCATGAATACTTCTCTGGTACTGTGCTGTGGCTTCATACAACATTTATGAAGGATTTCAATCTGCTAACATAGGTGGGATAGAAATAATACCTCCTAATGACACGCGTGTTTATTTTGCTTCCGAGACGTTCAGCAATTTAAAATCTAGAAAATCCGTGAGAGCAATGTGATGGGTGATGCTGTGTGCATGCAAAAGAGTGAAGTAGATCGAGCAGCTTTTTTTTCCTGCATCAAAGTCTTGCTGGTTGATTATTGAAAATTATGTAGAACTGTTGATTCAAATCCACCAAGATGAGTAGAATATTCCACGCCTTAAAAACATCTCTATTTTTATTCTTTCCCTCTTGACCAGAGAGCTGAATAATGCAAAAACCAAGGAGATCCAGCTACTAACCAGGCCTCTGGAGGCTAACCATGAGACTTTTCATTTGTAATACAGTCCACTGCAAGTTAAGCAGGAAGGCTCACAAAGTTGGGAGTCTATTTTTATTTGAATAATTTTACTACAGCTAATTTCCGCGAGGTCCCTAAGACTGTAAGCAGAAACTTTAGACGCTCTTGTCTCTGGTGATCAAAAACTTCCACATCAGACTTGCAAATCGCCTTCTCATCTCATCACCGGAGCTGCCAGATAAGGAAGTCTTGTAAGAGAGGGAACAACCAGAGTGCATTCATTAGTGCCATTGTACTCTAATTGAAGAAGTGACTTCTTTTGTATCTGGAGATGGAAAGTCAGGGAGCTGGTGACTGGGCTTTTTGACGTGGCTCTGGCTGGGTGGTGAAGTAGTCCACACACATTGAAGATTACCTATGAAGATGGAAAATACTATAAAATGTAGAATCTACTCTTCGATGTTAGCCTGAAAATAGTAACGCGCTGGTGACATAATTGATTGCCTTTTGCTTTGAGAATTTTCTGGACATCCCCCTCAAAAGAACATTTTTCTGATGGCTCAGCTCATATAGCATCCTTAGTTCTGAAGACTCAGTAACCTATTAATATTCTTTTTATGGGTCCTAAATGCACATGCCAAACCCATATCAGTCTCCGCAGGAACAGCTGTACTGGCACCAGACTTGTTCCATTGGAGGCAATTACACCCCTGACCTCTCCAGGCGGAAGGAGGTGCTAATTCCAGAGCCTCATCAGCCTCTAAATGAGTAACCTTTGCCTCAAGCCGGGAACACATTTTGGAAAGAGTGAAGGGATCTCAAAGGTATATATTGACAGATCTGTCGTCTGTTGGGTTCCATCGCTTCGAAGTGGAAAGTTAGGTCATTTTCCCATAATTTTGTGTTTTTACACTTCAATTTTCTTATCTGGAGATTGGGCTAAATCATTTTTTCTTGGCTTCAAGAGGCCAGAATGGGATGTTGCATACATATGAAATGCATGGCACACTACACAGGGTGCAGTAGAAGTAGAGGTTATTTTTTTGTAAGAAATTATCATTTTCTATCGACTGCAGCTTGGTGATGAAGGCTATCACACCAGCTACCAGACTCCCCATATGTGGGGAAATTAAAACAGAATGTGTCAGGGATACTATGTAATGAAAAATACACTGGAAAGGAGGACTGGCAGCATGATTACATGGTGTCTGCCAACTATAAACCTCTATGACCCTTTGATTTCATTTACAATTACATTTAATTGTAAAGCATTTTTGGAGAGAGTGCTGATGGCCTTGCCAAATATGCACATCAAGGAGTATATATCACAATGGTGTTATAAAAATTGTGCACATGGGGTAAAGATGCTTTACCCGTGTACGATTAAGAGATGAACTGTGATAGGTAAGACATTCAAGGTCATATTTGGCTAACATACTCAAGACTCTTACCTCAGGACCTCAGGAAAATCAATCTGTCAATTACAAAGGCAAAAATGATAGGTCTGATATCTCATTTTGCCATGTTATTTCTCATAAAAACATACATTAATTAAATGTCTTTAAAAGGCACAAATGAATATTCAGTTTTTAAATTATAAAAAAGCTGAAGGTTTTTGGTTTAATATCATATTCCCGTGCTTGAATATAATGCATGGAAACCATCACCATCCTTCCTCTGCTCCTTGATAGTTTTCTCCCCATTGTTGGCACAATACAACACCCGATGACCCGCCAACCTAATTGGACTCACTGTGCGGAATAATCAAAGCAGGTGAGCACCAGCCTCTGGGAGCATCACATTTCCAGCTACTCAGTTCAATGTGTGTGCATCATAGGGGTTCCCTGAAAAACTGCCCAGAGGCTCAAGGATCCAAGTCAAAGAGATTCATAAAATGGATGCAATATAAATCTAGCTGTGGAAGATTGATGTTAAGGTGCCTTAAACGCTTGCTAAGTCCATTCACGAGCAGGGATGGTACGGTTATCTCCTTTTTAGTAGCCTGCCGTTTTATTGCTCTTTAAAGAAATCATTAAAGATATCTGAAGTTGTCAGAACCAGAGGGCTGGTGTTTGGAGGAATTCCAGGAAAGAAATGCCTAGCTCTGAAAAGCTCCCAAAATGATTTAGGCATAACAAAAGTCTAACCAGTAAAATAGGCTAATGGGGGTAAGGAGGGGCTCTTCAAAACACACACAGGTGCTTTACCTCCCTTGCTCATTCATTTCTTCATTCATGTACATATTTATAGCGTCTCGTATGAGTCCGATACAATTCTAGGTGTTGAGTTTTCAAGGGGAAGCAGGACATACTGGCTTGCATTTGTGAAACTTACAATCAACCTCTTTCCTGCGGATAAAGATAGCTCTGCTGATAGCGTTCCAGCATCTTTGCATGTTGTACTTTGGTCAGATTAGTAGTGTTAAATATATGTTCAAAACGCATCTGCTTAGGAGAGAGATGCATCTGCTTGAGAGCACATCACCAGAGTTAAAAGCAAATACTGACATTGAGAGATGCCCCACAAGTCATGCAGATCTAGCCAGAGAAAATGAAGACGCTCATAGAACCCCAACAATGGCATTGGTCAACTCATTACGTGGTGTGGTGGGAGGGGGGGGACCTTAAGATCAATGTCCGTAGACTTAGTTACTGATTAAGAAACACATCATCTTCTTGCAGCTCTGTAGAGTGCCACTATCTATTGTTGGAGTAAGACAGCTCTGCGCCTTGCTCAGGGTGTAGATGTTGGCTCTTCCTCATCCTCCTTTCCCACTGTGCAGTTCTCTCTCCTGTCTCCCTAGGTTCCCGAATTGCACTTGGGCAAACCAAGTGGACAAATGGTAGCTTTTAAGCTTTCAGAGAAGGGAGTATATCTTGCCTTAAATTCTTACATCAAAAGCTGAATTCCATCACTGGGCAATTCTACAGACTCACGAACGCCAGCACACATCAAATGCATGCTGCCAGCTGTGACTGTCCTAATGAGGAGTGGTGGGAGGGAGGCCCTGTAGACTAGGAAAACAAAGATGCACGAGGGCTTCTTACTCTTTCAGCCCAGTTCTTGAGATGAGAGTAAATATCAGGTTAAATGCTGCTAAAAGATTGCAATAGCATTTTGTGATTATAAGTTCTTTTTTTAAAAAAACAGCATAATTGCTGAAGAATTGGCAAATGAATTGCACAGGGAGACCCCTGGACCATTTTTTGGCCACAAGAGGATGAATTCTATCACCCTTGTGGTTCAAGAGCACTTCTCTTCATGAGTTAAAATAGCTGAACGTCCCTTTAAGAATTTAGCCTCCAGCTCACACAGCACCGAGAAGGAGCACATTCTAATTACTTTCCCCCTTTTCTCCTCTACTCCGCACCTCCTCACAAAGCAAACTCGCCTCTTTGGCACGAGCTCTTTTCTGCAGTTTGGCAATTCATCACCCATCTCTGAGCATCTCACTCCCTTTTGCTTTTAAGCTCATTGTTCGGGCATTTATCTGCGCAGTGTGAACGGAGAGAACATCTTTAACGACGGCATCGATATGTCCCGACCCAGATGGAAGCCTCTTAAGCCAGTTTCCCTCAATCCTGTTACTACACATTAACTCTGGACAGGATTATCTACCAGCCTGCCTGTCAAGATGTTCAAGGGAAACAGAAAAAAAAAAACCACACAAGGAAGAAAGAGCACAGAGCCTTTCTACTCGTCAGTCTGCTGTGAGAGCCGTGGGGTGACAATTTGCTCTGACCTTACTTTATTCACGTGTCCACAGGCTACAGTTACTGCGGCATGCCGCACAGCTGCAGAAAATTAAAAGGGATCAGAAACACACACAGCCCCTTCCTAATGTCCTTGGAGCTTCAGAGAAGTAGACAGAAACGTAATCTTTATGTATCTGCATATGTAATTTATAGCATATTTTAATCAATAGCTCAAGTAAAGACGAAACAGCGTTGAGCTTTAATAAGTTGTGATTCAGATTGGATTGGTTGGGAGCTAATGAAATAATTAGCACCATTTCAATGTGATTAATTTATGGCTGTATATTAAGTGTTCAATTAGATTAAGAAATCTGAGCGCTCCAAATGCTGACTGGAGAAGGAAGTGACTCAGCAGGGGCAAAGTTTAATTGAAACTTTGAGTCTTCCAAGTCATCGGAACAAGCTTGCTGCAATGGTCCCACCTCCCCCAGCTAAGCCTGGGGATAACTTCGGGGGGACACCTTGAGATCAGATTTGGTAGACAGGATAGGAACTTCAGGAGGTAAGAAACTGTCTTAACGATGAGATTCATCAGCACCACACAGACAAATAGAAAAGGCGAGATGTTTAGGGGCCTTTGAATTACAGGTAGTGGGACTTAAATATCATTGCCATCTCTAAAACCCTTTAACTTTGTCTTATGTCATTGAAAGGAGAATTCTTTGGCAGTTTTAGGATGTTCCATGCTTCCTCAACATACCTGATGATGGTTCTATTTTTACTCTAGATTTGCCAAACGTGACAATTCTGCTTCATCTTTGTAATTTCTTTTCTAAGGCACTCTGATGTTTTAAGCTTCTCCAGTCACATGTACCTCAAAAGCATACTAGCTCAACACACTTTAGATTATAATTTCCCCAAGAAAAAGACCATGTTTCAACTGAACCGGGTAAAGTACCTCCAAAAACCTGTGAGAAGCCCGAAAGTTTTCCTTTCTTACAAGCTAATTAGACTGCCAGTTTCATGGATGTGGGCAGAAGGGGAGAGACTTCTGGGTCAGACTTTTGAGTAACAAAAAAGATTTTGTCACTCACAGCAACAGTTGTCCCCAGGTTTACACATCACCTGACACCTGTTCTAGAGCCCAGGTTACCACAGGACAATGTAAGGTGGGACAGGGTACAGCTGCATGTCAGGTGGGTTGCTTTACGTGAGAGGAAACCTAAGTCTGGGGAACGTGAGTTGTCGCTACTGGGTGGCAAGGGTGTCACCTACCTTTTGTAGGGAGAAAATGTTGGTCTTTAAAGACTTACTGTGAGGCAAACACGTAACAGGAAAGTGTCTGGTGCAAAGGCAGCTGATATTTCTGCCCACATCTTGTGCACAAACACAAAAGAGACCCCTGGAGACCTGACAACTCTCTGCACCTAGCAGTGCCTCGTGCAGGAAGTGAACAGTTACAAAGAAGTCAAGAGCGTGGGTAGCTTGATATCGTCAAGAAATGCCTCTTAGTTGTGTTTCATGAGGGTTCTTACTAAGTAAAATAAAGATAAATAAGTAGAAAAGTTAGATTTGAGCCCCTTATTTATTTTTGATTATAATTTGTCATCAGGATGAAATATCTAACATTGAGAACATGAGAATTCTTTTCAACCTCCCTACGGTGAACCACTGTCAGCATTTGGTTGTATGAAAGAACTGGTGTGGAGACAGTGGGGTAGTCCAGTGGGTAACCTGCTTGCTTATTAGCATCAGGGTTACATAAACAAATCCTGATGGCTCAGTGGTTAAGAGCACTGCCTGCTCTTCCAAAGGTCCTGTGTTCAATTCCCAGCAACCACACCGTGACTCACAACCATCTGTAATGAGATCTGGTGCCCTCTTAAGGAAGAGACCTGGTCAGTTGTCCTCATCAACTTAGACCATGAAACCCAATGTGAACAAGTTCAACAGAACCACCATATATGGGCTGCCCATGCATTAAATTATTAGTATACAAACAAGACATACTGGCACATGCCTGTATCACAATACATAGGAGATGGGGGCAGAAGGATCAGAAATTCAAGGTTAACCCAATGAGTTCCAGGCACGTCTGGACTACATGAGGTTCTATACAAAGAAACAAATAATAAATAGTAATATCCAATGATTCAAGGTTTTCAGGGAAGTATGTTTTTGTTATGGATAGACAGGTAGGCTGAGAGTAGACAAGCAGTCCTTTATGGCCCCATCCAACACTTAAATTCTACCACTCTGGAAATAATTAAGCTGTACATCCTTAATTCAGCCAATGATTCAATGCTAGTACTTGTTTGAAATGTAACTATAAGCAGGCAACCGTTGTATTATTTCTGGCCCCCCAAACATCTGTGCCACAGAGGCCTCATTGGAGAGAGAGCTCAATGTCTTTTACTCATTAACATTCTTCTTCTTTTTTTTCTTTTTCTTTTTTGAGGCTGGGTTTCTCTGTAGCTTTGGAACCTGTCCTGGGATGAACTCTTGTAGACCAGGCTGGCCTCAAACTCACAGAGATCCACCTGCCTCTGCCTCCCCAGTGCTGGGATTAAAGGTGTGTGCCACCACTGCCCAGCTACTCATTAACAGTCTTCATAGTGGGAGAGAGTCCACTTACCTCCTGCAGAGAGAAACCGGGACCCGTCTTCAGTTTGTGCTGTCCTGCAGATGGACTACGACATTTCCACTTTTGCTAATGCTCCAGGTTTGACAGAGATTGGTGGCTAGTGTCATGATTCAGAGAGCATTATCATATTCTTTGCCCTGAAAGGAGATTGTATATTGATTCTTTTTATATGGCACTTTTCCCAGGAAGGAGAATGGAAGATTTTGAGTCTAAGCCGTAGTTGCTCTTGAGGGCTAGGAATGCCAGATAAGCAAAATAGGAAGGAATTTGTTAAATACCAGTTTTCCAAAATTAGTCAAAGTTATGGAGTTTTCTGCCAAAATTAACACGCAAGTTAATAGAACATTACCATATGCAAAAAGAAGGCCCACTTTCTCTTGAAGAATGGGCTATTTTCTCACAGTTTGGAATTGTGGAGCAGTGAGGATATCGGGATGGGCTTGGCAGCTGGAGGAGAGTGGGGGAGGGAACGTGCTGATCATGGTGGATGCAGAGTTTGACACTTGGCGAACACCCAGTACACATTTTTGAGTGAGGAACTGGGGAAGGAGACTGCTTCTCCGTCCTTGGTGCTCCTTTTCCTTCCCATAATGAGTGAAGAGCAAGGGGCCGGGTATACCCTGCTGGTACCTTAATAGATCGTTAGATCTTAGCACTGTGTCCCATCTGTGAAAACGAATATATCCCATGCTAACTAGGGCTAAATCGTGCCTTAATGCGTGTGGCCTCCAGAATCCCAGAGGCTCAGGTCCAAGGCTCCTCTTATGAGACTATTTTTAATTTGATCTTGAAAACGCTGCTTTGGTGCATTGGCTATTTTGCTTAAAACTTGCAAGCTTTTGCTTATAAGTGACTCTGCACTTGAATTTAGTAGCATCTGCTCCTGGAATTCCTGTGGGATAAAGTTGAATGCGGCTCTTTCTGATACCCTGTCCTGACCACTATGGAATGACCCCTTTGAATCTTATAACTGCTTTGATCGTTAAGTCTGCAATTCTTTTGTCCTTTGTTTACACAAGCACACACACACATATTCACACCTGCCTCTTAGGTATAAACCTTGGTTTCCTCCAGGCTTCCAGTTTTCCCATGTGTGAATGTTGCCCTTGACCATGTTTACTCACTTTGTGGCTTCAGTGATGGGATTTGACCCAGGTGACATTAGTATTGGTGGGGACTGTACTGCTTGGTTTTGTGTGTCAAACTGACCCAGCTTGAGTCATCAGAGGAAGGAGTCCCAGGTAAGGAAAGGCCTCCACGAGATCCAGCTGCGGCATTTTCTCAATTAGTAATCAATGAGGGATCAGCCCATTGTTGGTGGTGCCATCCCTGGGCTGATGGTCCTGGGTTTCGTAAAAAAGCAGGCTGAGCAAGCCAGAGGAAGCAAGTCAGTAAGTGGTACCACTCCATGGCCTCTGCATCATGGATCCTGCCTCCAGGATCCTGCCCTGTTTGAGTTCCTGTCCTGACTTCCTTCAATGATGAACAGTGTAAGCCAAATAAACCCTCTCTTCCCCAACTTGCCTTTTGGTCAAGGCGTTTCATTGCAGCAACAGAATCTCTATCTAAGACATTGTTTTAATAGTGACATCTGGGGCACAGTATAGTGGTTGTGAACTCTATTTCCATCTAGTTTTCTTCAGAATATAACAAACACATTTAAAAAGTCGAAGGCTTGATAGTTTAAGTAATTACATCAACGAATAGGATTGTATTGACTAACACAGAAGTTAAGAAATATATAAAAAAGTACATTTATTCTAAAAGCTCAATGTCCATCCATATTTCTCTTTTATAAAGTTTATTATCCCCTTAATATCCTCAAATCTGTGTGGAGCCTTGCTCAAGTTTAATGGGGAGCTTGCATTGGATTTTGGCTTTTCAGATGTTACAGGTTATTCCTATTAGTTTTTTTAATTTTAGGGATAGAATGTGTGTGTGTGTGTGTGTGTGTGTGTGTGTGTGTGTGTGTGAGAGAGAGAGAGAGAGAGAGAGAGAGAGAGAGAGAGAGAGAGACTTCCTGTAACCCAGCTTAATAGAAACTCTTTGCTAGCCTAGATTATTTACACAATCTATCTTGACACAAACCTGTACAGAGTTAAACAGGCCTGGTATATAGTGATGCTCTGGCATTCCCTTAGTTATTTTCAGGCTCAGGAAGCAGAGGGATTGATCTGCCCACACAGAGCTAAATGCTAAATGAAGCACTCTCCCTCCCTTGATTCTGGGCTGTTCTAAGTTGTGCCATTCTTGCATAGATGTGGCTAGCTTCTCCTATCTTCTGGGCTGACATTTAGCTTCATCTATCCAGCTGTGATTCATATTCATATAAACATGGTCCATTGTGTCAGAGAGTTAGTGACTATGGTGACTTGTAATGTGTGTGGACTGGATTATATTATTATGTGATATTCAAAGAGCACGCACAACATACTAGGTCCTGAAATACTTCCTGTATGATGGGACCCAGCTGTGAGCATAGCAAAACATGGCAGGTTGACAGATTGGAGTGGAGTTTTATTTTTTTGCTTTTAATTCCAGAGCCGAGATGGGAATACTGGCCAATTTTCCCTCTTCTTCGTGAGAGGCATTTAACTCTTGTCTACATTGTATCCCCTGCATGCTGACTGACAACTCAAAGATAATATCATTTTCTGCTAGAAACTTGAAATACTTATTTTTTTTCTGATATCATATAATTTATGTTTGCACTTTGGGCCAGTTACAGATTTCTTGGTGCGTGGTATTTCTTGTAAGAGCATTTAGTAAATGTGTCTCCGCTTCTTTAAATGTAGAACTTAAAAACTCAAATGACTGCATTTGGCTCAATAGCCACAGACAGTAATGACACCTCTAAGTAGCTAATGCACACAAGTAATATCCTCATAGCTTTGATTTAACTTTATTTACAGATTAAAATTGAATTGCAGCTGATTTATTGATATAATAGGCAGAAAGTGATTATCAAGCATCCATCATTGATGGGGGAAAAACCAATCAAATTATACTCTGAGGTTTCCTTTAACTCAACCTAACTCATCACCCTATAAAACTCAAAGGACTGGAGTCATAGACTCTCACTAAAGTCAATGAGCCACAACTCCCACTAAGCTCATATCTGCTCTGTTCAAGGCATACAGTAGTTAGAGTAATTTGTTCAACTGCCAGGTTGTTATAGAAGGGAATGGCAGTGGGCTGGAGATTTACCATCAGTACTTCTTCTGTGTGTGTATTCATGGTAATACCACTCTCTAATGTTCTTTGCAAATCCTAAGGGACTTGGTGCTACACTGTTTCTGAAATGGTGTCAACTGTGCATATAGTTCACCTGGACAGATGCGGGGAGTGTGGAATGGTGGTATCTTGGATAGTGGCAAATAGATTTGGAAAAGGGATCCACCCCTTTGGAGGGTGTATTTGTCAGCTTCATGCTAATATAATGGGATATCTGAGGCTTAACTTATAAAGAGAAAACACTTATTTAGTTCATAGTTCTGGAGGCTCCAGTCCAAAGTGAGGCAAACGACCCTTTGGGCATCTGGTGAGGCTAACACATCAGGATAGAAGCACATGGCTGAGCAAGAGTACTGACTTCATGAGCCAGGAGGCAGAGATGGAGAGACTAGGGTCCTGGGACTCCCTCCAGGAAGGACTTAGAGCTCTCCCACCTCACCCTATCTCTCTGAGGTTTTGTGGATAAAGCCTTTAACACGTACATCTTTGGAAGATATACTCATATTAAAACCACAGCAGAGGTCAAACTGGGATTATTCTGTAAGAACCAACTGATTAGAAGTATGTGATGGTGGGTTTTGACATTCATAAGTCTTCAGAATTAGAAAAATCTCAGATGGAACAGAACATAGTGTAGTAGAATTGGACTTGTCACTCTGTGCTGGGGGATTAGTGTGGAGCCCAGGAGGTTGTGGCCTAACTAGGAGTGACTCATTAAGAACATCCTTCTATTCTTACCACCAAAACCTACAAGAGGAACTAGGCATGGTCATGTATGCCTTTAGTCCCAGTCCTGTGGAGATAGAGGCAGAGGGATATCTGAGTTTGAGGATGTTCTGGTCTACATAGCAAGTGCCCAGGCCACATTGAGAGACCCTGTCTAAATAGCAGCAGCAACAGCAGCAGCAGCAACAACAACAATAACCTAACATCATAGAAGAACTGCGCTAATTCTCATCTGGATACATTCTTAAGTAGAAAGTTCTATGTTTATGTACTTGCTTGTCGTTTACACTGAGAAATAGTTTTTCAAAGCTATCCTTTCTTAAAGCATGATGTAAGCCTTTTAAATACAATCTTCACATGTTATTTTCATTTACACTGCTAGCTACTTCATTTGTCTACAATAGAAAATATTGCTATTGTCAGTAATTACCATTTTAATTATTTAATTATACCTACGCCCCGAGGAGCTTCCCAGAAATGCCACAGCATTTAAAAATCCACGTCCGCGTAAATGTGTGTGGAAACTCATTTTTACCACACGGTTCACCTTTACCTACTGGGTTGTACTTGGTTAATGGTTAAGACATTCATCTCCACTTTAGAAAGTAAAAATCTTTTTGAATTGTCCTTAACAGTTTGTCCTCCAAAGCCAGTAGACAGTGCTCATTGACTTCAAAGACTATTTCTTGCACACTTAAATACCACAGGAATGGAGAAAGATGAAAGCAATACTTCCTGTAATTACATACATAGGTATGCATTCATTTTCCTGTCCTGTCCAATATTGCTGATCTTACATGATAAAGATTTTTTTTAAAGACTGTATTTTACACTTACGTAACTATGTTCACCCTCTCCTTTGATTCATGCATCCACTTTCCACATTATTGAAGTGTGTGTTCTTCAAGGAGAATATTTGTAATGATAGGTCTTAGGTACCATCATTGTGAATATCTGACGTGGAACAGGAAGGAGCCCAGAAACACTAGGCTTCCATCCTTCATAGCAGCAAACTGTCCATCCTCCAAGCTCTATGAGGTTCATCAGAAACAAAACTGATGTGCTTACAATAGAAGGCTCTCTTTCTTAAACTGTGAATCTTCCTCTGATATCCAGTGGGGGGCCTACGTGTGCAGTCCCCACTCAGTAATTTGTCCTCTGTCAGTAGTGTTTTTCTCACTAGTTTTAGTTAATTAAAATATAATTGCATCATTTGTTCCCTCCCTTTCCTCCCTCCTAATTCTCCTACATCAAACAACCCCTCAAATGGTTTTTCTCTTGTCCAAGCCTTTTTGCTTAGATACACCCCTACTGTTTCTATAAGATCCATTCGCACAAGAATCTGTGTTTTCATGCTCTCTCTCTCTCTCATTTATTTCACTACAAAACTTTATTTTTGTTCTTTCTCATGGGTGAATGAGAGATTTTCCTCTAGAATTTCAACATCTGTCGAAGTCTGTCCCTTCAGCCTGTCATCACACAGAAGAAACTCTCTAAGAACCCAGAGTCTCAGTATACTATTATAGTTCTTGAGATGTCATGATTGATACTTAGACCATTCTAAGAAAACACACAAAACATTTGACCACACGAGTTTAAACAGCACAAGAATGTTGCTGACCATACATCTCACCGTGTTATTTCATGCTGAAATGGTACTTAGTCTTGGTTTTACTTTGGAATAAAACACTTTATTGAGATAACAGCCTTTCATGGCTTGCATAATGTATCCCTAAATAATCATATGAAGAGTGACAAGCATTTTTTTTTAAAGCTGGGATAACACGGTAGTTGGCTATGGTGAGAAAAGGATTGGGGTCTAGCTTTGTTATTATCTGTGCATGCTTGCTAGGATTTTAACTTTGGTGCAGTGCTTTCAAAGATTATAAAGCCTTAGGGTACCTAGGGAGCATTAAGCACAGGCCATTGATGGGATAAACCATGCATGCTTTGTAAGCATGCACACCAAATATTCATATGAAAAAGCACTTGCTTTATATATATTCAGTGATTGAGTTTTAAGCACCAGTGACTCAACCATCTCAGGAGAAACTGATTTCATATTCTATGTCATTCAAACTAATATTTTACTTAGCCCCTGGAATAATTCATGTATCACTCTAAGTTCTAGCAATATAGAGATGACTGTACTGCCGTTCTTGTCTTAAAGGAACTTATGGCTTAGGGATACGCCATATGCATCCATAGGGCAGATATAGTGCAATGACAGAAGGATCACTCAATTAAAAATCATGAATGGATGTTCACATTGTGTTCTGAAGAAGAGATTAAAATCTATCTGTAGCAAGTACATGAGGAAAGAGATTGCCAAGAAGAGACAAACAAGGTCTGAAGGCAAGGCCGCTTGAGCATGAGGTTTTAGGTTCATTAGTCTAGGGCTTATTGAAACAGTCAGGGTTGGAAATACAGATTTGGGGGAGCTTTGGCTTTTTGCTACTTCCTTAAGCAGCGGTGACATTTTTGGAAGAAAGAACAAAAAGAATATGTTCCCCCAGTGGTAGCAAACAGTCTAAAAAGCAGTGTTCACCTAATCCAATCTTTCCTTACGAGGCAGAAAATGACCATAACATATCCAGAACTTCAAAATATTCAAATGCTTCTGGTGGTGGGGGACACGCCTAGAGATGGGCAAGCCAAAGACGTCGTCAAGTATCTCTAACTATGGGAAGGGGATGCTGTGCCGTCTAAAAGAAGGAGTTTGCCAAGAAGTAAAAACACTGTCATCCAGGCAGGAACTTGAAAGGAAACAAAAAAGAAGTCCACAGGAATATTGCATGGGAGTTCAGCTAAGCTCAGTTCTGAAGAAATTAGATTTCAGCTCAGAAATTAGCAAACTGCAGTTTGCTCGTGGCACGTCTTCTTATTGTTTTATTTATTTACAGTGTTTATTGTGTTTATGTGTGTGTGAGTGTGTTTATTGTTTGAGTGTGTGTGAGTGTGTGTTTATGTGTGTGAGTGTGTGTGTGTGAGTGTATGTTTATTGTGTGAATGTGTGTGTGTATGTGAGAGTGTGTTTATTGTGTTGGTGTGTGAATGTATGTGAGTGTGTGCTTATTGTATGTGTTTATGTGTGTGGGTGTGTGTGTGTGAGTGTATGTTTATTGTGTGAGTGTGTGTGTGTATGTGAGAGTGTGTTTATTGTGTTGGTGTGTGAGTGTATGTGAGTATGTGCTTATTGTATGTTTTTATGTGTGTGTGAATGTGTGTTTATTGTGTGAGTGTGTGTGTAAGTGTATGTGTGTGAGTGTGGGGCACCTATGAAGGTCAGAGGATAACTTTAATTAGTACATTCTTTCCTCCTTTGTTGATCCCATGGACTTGTATTTTTTACATTCTGAGCCATCTCACTGGCTAAATTACTATTTTTTAAGTTGTTCTAAGTCACTACTAAAAATGTAAATGGTTTATAAAAATTTTTGGTCCCATGTGGAAATACTAAGTGTTGAGCCGGTTCTGCTGTTTCTTTCCTTTGTTAAAAACATGCTATCATCATGTAGAACTTTATAAAGAAACTGAGACTTGAACTTTATTCCAGTAAGCCTAAGGTACAAAATTGGCACCCTTCGTTCATTCTCAGACAAATTCTGAGAAAGATGTTCTGCCGAAACGTAAAAAAGAAAGCTCTAATAATTCAGAGTCAAAAGAAAATTTCTCAGAATGGTCTAGCCAAATCTCTCTTTGAAGTCTGATGGGTTTTAACGCAGCAGCAGCGCAGATGCTGTCCATAGATCTGGGCAGCCACTTCACACAGAGAGCAATATAATTAGGTGAGCTCTCCTTGACTCAGCAACAAGTGCTGCCCAGGTGACGACTGTGGTGGCAGGCTTCTGACCGCGCCCTGGTCAATACTTTCCCCAGTCGTTTATATGAAGTCCTAGGGAATAAGGCAATGGAAGGAAAGCTTTAGGGTGGCAGTTATTGATTGTCTAGAAGGGATGCTTCTCTTAGAAACATGTCTACCCCCACCCACCAAAATGATGTGGGCCTGCCAGGGGCAGAAGATGCTTCATCACTGGAGGCATGGAGTGCTATAAGGTTCTGTATGCTTTTGGATCATTTTCTGTCTTTCGGGAGATATATGATTAGGTGACTATAGCTAATCCAATTCTCAACCTTTCCATTATAAAGACATTCTG
Organism: Myodes glareolus; assembly: GCF_982192425.1. Taxonomy (NCBI): domain Eukaryota; kingdom Metazoa; phylum Chordata; class Mammalia; order Rodentia; family Cricetidae; genus Myodes; species Myodes glareolus. The sequence goes on from NC_142040.1 coordinate 55,427,083, forward strand.
CATATCTTATTGCCGAGCCCCATTCCTGCAAGAGCGGTGAAATACAAAATATACATAAGAAGGGCACTCCCTTTGGCCTTCTCTCTGGGGCTGACTATACCTCCTCCACCTGTGGTGCGGTCCTTCATCTTCTGAGCCTACCTCTGAAGTCATTATAAATCACAGCGCACCCTTGAAGACTTGTGGGGGAGCCTATGGCATAGTTAGCACATCTTTTTTATATATTATCTGTAGCAGATTACATCTCAATAGTTCAACTTTTCTCTGTCTTTGGAGAAAAATGCCCTATTTTTTAAGCTCCAGACAGCAGGCAAATGTTCAGTAAATCATATATGCAGAGGGCTGAAACAGTGAGTGTCCTAGAAGTGTTCTTAAGGTCGTGGAGGCGTGCTTATTTTTTTTTCTAACTTCTTCTCAGAGTCTGTGTTTGAGGCCCAGCTAGGACACAGCACCACATAACCTTGTATTTTCAGACATAAACTGTCTGCACTAGGGCAACTCATTTTCTTCACCCCACACCAATTAGTGAAACCCAGTAGAGACTGAAACACATCCTTGCCACTTTTGAAAAAAAAAAAAAGAAAAAACTAAAAAACAACCGAAACCCCCATTTCCTGACAATCCCCCAGCTCCCCAGCCATTCATTTCCTGAACATACAATGCCAGCTTTCTGTACAGAAGCTTTCTTCTTGGATTCAGCGAATCAGAGCCCGTTTTTCCCCCTTTTGGTTATACATTCAGGAAATCTTATTAAGCTAGATAACCATATGGCTATTGTGACAATTTAGTATGGCTAAACATAGAATTCCGTTCTTGGCTGATGGTCTCTTTTGCGCCATGATTTTCCTGTAGAAGGGAATCGATGAAGGGCCAAATCAATGTTCCAGGAATTCCCACGGCTAGGGTCGATCTCACTCTTGCTTGTTTTACTTCCATGTGCTGCAGTCTGTGCAAATAAAACGGCCCTGCTGGTCTATTATTCCTTTAATCTACACATTATTTCTGAAAACCAGTGTGAACGAATTTGTGTGTGTGTGTGTGTGTGTGTGTGTGTGTGTGTGTATGTGTGTGTGTCATAGATGTGAGAAAACCTGGGGCCCAACATCTTTTCTGAATGGCAGGACAAAAATACTGGGAGATACTGGACTCTGGGATCCTCCAGTGGCTTCCACACTGGGCAAGGAGTTGGTCTCATTGTTTCTGATATGTTAGCTAAGACCAGAATTCTAAAGAATTACTGAATTAGCATGTGTATTGGTACCACAAAAGCCCTTGCTTTAAAGTGCACAGAGAGGCATCCTTGAATTGGGAAGGGATTTACCTCTCTTATGACTGCTGTGCGACTTTTTGTTGTGGTGGTTAGATTCTTCCTCTGATCAACATGACCTCGGAGCATGGCCTCTGCTTGGTAGCTGCAGGTGCCCACCTGCCTCGCTCCTAGGAAATCCAGTTCCTCAAATATAGGTTGCTGCTTCCAGTGCACTTTGCAATGGTCTGTCCTTATAAAACAAGAAAGATTAAGTTGACACACAGAAATGTCTAAACAGGTGGTTCTCAACTTGTGGGCTGTGACCCCTTGGGACTCAAATGGGTCTTTCACAGGGGTTGTGTATCAGAGATCCTGCATTTCCACCACTGAAATTACAATCCTTAACAGTTGCAAAATTTCAGTTGAAGCATCAGTGAAAATAATTTTATGGTTGGGGTATTAGAGGATCTTAGGATTAGGGAGGTTCAGAGCCACCGCTCTAATTGACCACAAGTTTCAAGTTCACTTTCTATAGAACCCTTGGCAAATGTGAGGCCCACGTTCCACATTTTTAAAGGCCCCTTTAAAACGTAACCTTTTCAGTTTCAGGAGGTCCCATTTATTAATTGTTTCTCTCAGTGTCTGCGCTCAATAAAAATCAATAAGAAAACAAACAAACAAACAAACAGCAACAACAACTACAAAACCCCATAACCTTTGCTGGTTAACTTGACATAAGCTATAGGCATCTGGAAGGAGGGATTAAGAGAACGCCTACATCAGATTGGTCTGAAGGTAAGTTTGTAGAGACACATTTTGATGAATGATGTGGGAGTGTCTAGTCCTACTGTGGGCCCTGCCAATGCTGGGCAGGTGGTTCTCAGTGTATAAGAGGCCAACTAGGTGAGCCACGGGGAGCAACCCTTTCTAAGTTTCTGCATCACTTTCTGCCTCCAGCTGTTTGCCTTGAGTTCTGGCACTGACTTCCCTTCAGCAGTGAGCTGAAATAAATCCTTCCCTCCCCAAGCTGCTTTTGGTCCATGTTCTAACACAGGAACAAAGAAACTAACTGGAATGAGGGCCCTTGTAGGAATTTGCGTCTAGTGATACTTCATAAAAATCCTTACCAAGTGATATTTTACCTAAGCCAGGGATCTCGGGTCTGTCTATGACCCCAAGTGCTTCCATAAGAATAATTTTTTAAAGTGTGCAACCCGTTGGCTTTTGTTTGTCCATCTTCTGAAACAAAATCGTGGCTTCCTTTATACCGCACTGTCAGTGTTTCCTATAAATTAAATGCTTCTTACTGTTTTAATGTTGTGGAACTGGAAAGGGAGTCGTCACTCCTGAGGAGCACTGTGGATTTTGCTCGCTTATTTGAATGATGGTTAAAGGAGCGCATACATTTCCTGTGTAAAAACTGGTTATGTCCACGTCTAGGACAGCATTCTGGAATGAGGAACTATCACCATCACACTATCGTTTAGATTAAAATTACGCCAAGGGGCTCTGTGTGGTGATCCATGTCTTTGATCTCCCCACTTAGGATGGAGAAGCAAGCAGATTTCTAGGAGTTCAAAGCCAGCCTGGCCTGCAAAGAGAGTTTCAGGTCACCCAAGGCTACATAGTGAGAGCTTCTCTCGAACATTTTCTTATACTTGTTCAATTGAAGGTTCCTGAGAGGGAGATTGGGTTTGAGTTATATTTGATAATTTGCATTAGTAGATCAACCAACCAAACCATGATTTGAGTATAGTTAAATAGTTCAGGACAAGCAGCTTGCTTTTTTTGGTAATCATATAAATATGGTCAATATATATTGACATTTTGATATATACATATATAATCTTTTTATTTTTTGACATTGTAGTGTAATAGCCTAATCACAACTCATATGTCTGAAACATGGATCATTGAGGTAGAAGAGGCAGAAAGATATTAAGAGCCAGAGGAACAGAGAGTGTACTGTGAGATCATGTCTCCCAGAAATGTCAGAAGTTACCCTAATGACGTCATACCAACATGACTGTTTAAACATGGGAAGAGCAGGGATGACACCAATAGACATTCTAACATGGAAAAGGAAAAGCTCATGTGGCCTCAGTCCTAGACAAAGGACTATGGGTGACTAAGGAATGCTGGGATTTGTAGTTTTGAAGCTCACAGACAGATACACACGTTGAAATTGAGACATGAAATTTGCATTTCCAATTGTACTTCAAACTAAAACGTTTCTAGAGTTAAAAGAATTAGATGAGTCAGTTAACACTCATTCTTTCTTTCTAAAAGCTGTTCAATGTAAAATATTTTTGAAGGCATCTGGCTGGATGATGGCAGTGAGGTGGTAAATGTGAAAGAAACAAGAGAAACACAGAATTAGGGTTATTAAGTGGCTAATGTTGGAGGGCCTTGTGGGTGCCAACATGGCATACCAGCCTCTGTAAGGTGAGGGGAGTTCTCCCAGGGATGACCGCATCTTCTGCGTGTTAATGTTTCTTTCCTAGTTTGGTAATAGATCAGCCCTCAATTTATCCCCCTCTCAAATGGCTTCTGGAGTTGTTATTCCCTGATTATGCGGGGTTCTTTTCGTTGTTTTTGCATTTGGCAGCCACTAAGGAGGGAGACAACCAAGTAGGTCACGAGTTCCAGTAGTGTGGCCAGCGGTAGTTAATTGAATCTGACAGAACAGAATTGAAAATGTAGATGTTTGAAGGCAAACGCGTCAGCTGGTGAAAGGTGAGAGATGCTGTGAAAAGCCCCCCACACAGATACAGCAGTGATGCCGCAAATTCTGTGGTGATTATGGTCTCTGCAAACCGGGATATTCAGAAGGGGCAGAAAGCACATGCAGGGCTAAAGAGAACTAGTTTCAGAGGCATGGCCAACTGTCGCTCTTAATTTGGAATTTTTCTTTGTTGAATTCTTACTTCCATTCTTAAGAAAGTCATATTTTGTAAACCTTTCTGTTTGGACCATGTGTTAAGAGCTGGAGTTTGCTTGAAAATTGAGAGTCCCTTTATTGACATTGAAGGCACTATGCATATAAACAGCTCTTGCATATCAGGATGCAATTGATAATCAGTTAGCAATTCAAAGAAGTTTGTATGGCAGTAAACATATTTGCTATTTCGAAGGGTCTTAGTACAGCCACGAAACAGGCAATCAGTATTGGTGGAGCACATTAAGATTCACAGAGAAACTTCAGAATTTTAGAGTGGCTCTGGATCATCATTTTCTAATCAATTAACAGCATATTATATTTTAGAAAGCATTTGATTTCCTTGGCTTTTATTCGCTGCTCTTATGGTTAAAAGAAAAATGAAAAAAAGTTGAAAGTAATAATGTTAATATAACCTTTGAAAATACCATAGAGGATGTTTAAGAAATGGTTCAGCAGTTAAAGTATATACTGCTCTTTCAGAGGACCTGTGCTGGAATCCTAGCACCCACATCAGGCAGCTGCAAGGACTTGTAGACCTGTATCTCCAGCTGCAATGCCCTCTTTTGGATCCTGTAGGCAAAACACGTGTGTACCCAACCCCCAACACTTAAAAAATAAAATCCATGCCCTTGGTAAAATGAACTAAGATAGAGATAGGTAATTTCAGAGCTTACATTTATCACACAATAAAACATGAATGCTGAAAAAACTTTATATGAACTAAGGTGATACAGTTGATCTTTAATTTGGGTCACTGTCTTAGTTTAGGGCCTGCTAGTTGCTGCCAGCGTGGTTGGCACTGTTGTGCTGTGGTGTAAGCTTTGCTGCAGCGGTTGGCTGGAGCTGGTGTTCGTTCATAAGCTCTGTTGTTTATTACAGCCTCTAAGGATGTATGCCAGGAAGGCGGAAGTTTAGACCCAGGGAAAAGGAAGCAACAGGTGTCAGAGAAAGATGGGAAGATAGAAAGAGGAAGTTAGAATCAGGGGCTGGAGACCCTGGTTAACTTCAAACATAGCCATTAAGAACTCGAAGGGTTTTAAGAGTAGGGAATTGATGGAGACATCACGTTTAGGGCTGAGTGTTCCAAGGCCTTCCACTCTCTGCGTAGTATCTGGCTACACAGAGTCTCTGTGTTTGGGCCCATCTGCTGCAAGAGGAAGCTTCTGATGATAGCTGAGCATGGCACTGATCTACGACTGTAGCAGAATGTTATTAGGAAGCATGTTTTTTACTGCCTTTTTCTTTTTTTTTTTAACCAGTATTTTTTGATTTTACCTTAAGTCCCTCTTTCAGCAGGACCTAAAAGAGGTCCTCAGTTTAACTGTCACTTGTACCTGCTGAAAGAGGGAAAAATCAGTTTCCTCCAATAGAGTGACACTGAATAGATCGACACTCCAGGACAGACCCAGGCCTTATGTTCAGAAGTAGTTGACTAGTGTACAATGGACTCCACGTGATTATGGGGGGTGTGTGCACGCACATGTGTGCGATTTTATTGTGTTTTCTTGGTCTGAGGGGTTTGTTGTTGTACTGGTTTTTGAGAAAGAAATTAAAGTTGGTGGGTAGGGAAAGGGAGAGGATCTGGAAGCATTTGAGGGAGGGGAAGAATATGACCGAAATGTCTCTAAAATTTTAAAAAGATCACAGGGCATTCTTTCCTAGAAGGGGGCTTAGACTTCTCTCCGGAACTCTAAAGTAAAAGTAGCTTACGTGTTAGATTAATAAATTGTCACTTTCAGAACTCTTGGATAAATGGTAAAACAAATTGGAAGTGTGGTTCCAAGTTGCTGAAATGATAAAGTGGTGTGTGTATGTGTGTGTGTGTGTGTGTGTGTGTGTGTGTGTGTGTGTGTGTGTGTGGTTGATTCATTTTGTTTGTTTATTTGTTTTTTGAGACAGTTTCTCTGTGTAACAGTCCTGGCTTTCCTGGAACTCACTCTGTAGACCAGGCTGGCCTTGAACTCACAGAGATTCACCAGCCTCCACCTCCTGACTGCTGGAATTAAAGGCATGGCCCACCACTGTTTGCTTTGCTGGGATCTCCTTGTCCTGAGTTATCTGGAAGGACACTATTTGATAGCACCACAGTGTCTTCTATCTGGAAATCTCTGTATAGTTGTTTAGTCCAGACCTACTTAAAAATTCTTTTGTTGTAACTAATTTGATCTCTTTTCTTCCAATCTAATTCACTAATATATAGGGTTGTCAGATTAAACACAGAGTTCCATTCACATTTGAATGTCAGATAAACAATGAATTCTATTTTAGTGTGACTTTTGAAATATTGTACAGAATGTATTTAAATTAAAATGAGGACTTCTTCAAAAAATAGCAAGGTGATACATGTTCTGAATTTTCAGATTTCAAAATATCTCACAATTGCCTCTAATTTTTCTTATTCAAATAGCCTTTTTGACATGACATAGTTTCACTAGCATAACATTAATCAGGGAAATATTGTTTTTGAAATGGAAGGTATTATATGCATAATTACTTTCTGGCATTTGTATTTGTGAAGGTGAAGGCTTTGACTATGTTTTAATTATTTTCTTTCTACGCTTTTCTTAGATTATTGATTTAGTCTTGAAATTTAAGTTTTTTGCAGGATAATTCTCTTTTCTTACTTCTGCTATTAAATTTTCCTATGCAAAACTTTAATTTTCTAATTTTGGGGGGAGAGGGGTCAAGAAATATCCCATTTTAGCTTGTTTCCCCTATTTCTCTCCTCTCCATATTTGGTATCATTCTTTCTCTCTTTCATTTAGTTTTCTTCTAAATTTTGGATTGTATTGATCATATTGATTTAACTTTTCACAGATTTCTTGTATCTGTGTTTTTTTTTTGTGTTTATTTTATTATTATATGTTTTTGAATACTTTTTTTGAGAGAATGTTTTTCTATGGAACCTTGACTCCTTATACAGACCAGGGTAGCCCGGAACTCAGAGTTCTACCTGCCTCTATCACCAGAGTGCTGGGATTAAAGGCATATGGCACCACGTCCTCTTGAATGCAAACTTTTTTTAACCTAACATAAGTTATGTGTTGTGGATGTGTGTGGGAAACTGCTGCCTTTTTAAATATTGTGAAGTAAGTATTTATTTTTTTTTGCAGGACAATAAACTTTTACATTGTTTTATTTTCAAGTACACTAAAATGTTTTCCTATCATACGGATGCTTTTATATCGGCTTACTCTGATCCACAAAGAAAACATTTCAGTGAATACATGGACTTAACTTACATTTTTTTCTTTTTTTTTTCTTTTTTTTTTTTTTTTTGCTAAATACCTTGTTTGGGAGAACTGCTTGGAACAGTTTAGCCATTAAAGCAATTTTGATTTAAATTCTACCAACTTATATGTTAAAGGCACATTGAAACCACAGACTGAGATGTCTGCTTGCATAGTATCTTAAGAATAAATATGCTTTTTTTACATTTCCCTTCTATGCTTATTTCTATCATAAATCAACAGTCAAGCAAAAAAGCAAAGACAGAGTAGATAGAAGGCTAAAAATTATCCTTCCTTCATCAAGTCCCGAGTACATGAGAGAAAATTCTTATTTTAAAACTGTATCCTTTGTAATATTCTGTCTCTGCCATATTCTTTTTCATACAGCCTTACTGAGTTAAATCCACCATTATATTTCTATTGTATCTTTACCTGTGGATTTTTCAATAAGGGCAAACTAGATAAAATACTTTTATTGCCATTATTCTCCTTTTCTTCATGGTTTAAATTCTACTGGGTTTCATAAAATCTCCCCTTGGCTTTAGAAGTTAAACTAATAGACTTTCTGAGCTGGAAGGGGTCTCTGACCCTCTTAGAGTTGCCTCCAATGAATCTGTGGCTTCCTATTCACCGCACTGATCTTTGTCTCTATAGAAGTCACTGCATTATTTATTTGCCTATTTGAGCCCTGTTCTCCAAAACCCTCATGGCAGTGAGTAAATAACTGAAACAAGAATGCTCGTATATGAAATTGAAAATGGGTTATAGTGAGGTGAGCAGGTAGACCAGATGGCCCCTTTTGTATTCTCACCCTCACCTTCTCTCACTTCAAGCCCTCTCAGTCTCCACTGTTTACCCTGGGAACCTCCCTGGCCTAGAATTCTTGGAAGTTCTCTGTTTCTGGCTGGAAATAAATGACTTACCTGAACTCTTCTGTGAAGTTTCTCTCAGAATTTTATCTTAATCGTAAAAAGATGTGATCACTTACCAGCTAGCGGTTCTGCTAGTATTGACATGATGCTAACATTCCCAAAGAAAGGCTTGCGTTTAACCAGCAGTCTTAGGTTGAGTTTCTATCTATAGCCTTTGGGGGATTTACTTTTTTTGAAAAGTATGTAATGATTTATTGCGATATGTTCGTTGATCTATTTATGGAAGTATGCTGGAATGAAAAGTAGGTTGCACAGCAAAAAATAGAACACAGTCATTCAGTGAAAAGAAATAAAGAAATTTGGTCTTTTTAAAAAACTTATATTGTGTACCTAATAATCTGACCATGAACTTTTATGGGGAGACACATAGTTTTCCAGCCTAAATTCTAGTATCTAACTTTATAGGAAATGTAATGAAACAAAAATTTGGTCTACAACTGGTGCTTCCTTGGATGTTCCCATGACAGAATTTGTTGTTGCACCCCATATACTATTTTTCTCTTATCTTTGTGAATTAAAGACATGCAGTGTGATACTGTCCAAAGTCAGAGGCCTGTCTTCAGTGGCACCACAATTCTGGTTTTCAGTCTGCATGTGTAAAGCAGAGAAATTGCAGTTTGGAGATTTATCTAGACTCATTCTTACTAGCAGATTGCTAATCTGCTGTTGAAATGCTGTTCGGATTGCTGTCATTCAATGTCTCCTTTTTTCTTAGCATATGAAAGCTAACCCAAAAGTATAGTAAGTCTTAAAGGCAAGGAAGTAATTCTAGTTATGGAACAATAATCTTTAATAATTGACCTAAGTATTTGAATATATAATTTCTAATTTATTGTACTAAAACAATAAGCGACTCTCAGGAAAAGTCTAACCATTTTGATTAGAAACATGCTATGAAGCAAACCGAAGAATTCCAAAGGGAAATTTTTTTTTTTTTTTTTTTTTTTTTTTTTTTTTTTTTTTTTTTTTTTTTTTTTAGACAGGGTTTCTCTGTGTCCTGATGTTTTCTAGACAGGGTTTCCCGGGATGTCCTGAAACTTGTTTTGTAGACCTGGCTGACCTCGAACTCACCTGTCTCTGCCTCCAGAGTGCTGGAATTAAAAGTGTGTGCCACTACCTCCTGGCTACAAAGGAAATTGAAATTACCATGAGGAAATTCAAATCAGTATCATTTTTACCTGTTTTTTGTTAATAAAATTATAGCAATCTACAAAAAAATGGCAAATTTTATTAATTGGTCTTTCCAAGTTATCAGCCCTTTTAGAAGCATATGCCTAGGGATGAAGCCAAGGGCATCAGAGTGATAAATTTAGACTAAAGTTTTAGTGGTGGAAGCTGTGATTACACATACTTGTAACTCCTCACTAGCATGGTGAAGGCAAGAGAACCATGGGTTTCAGGCCCGACTGGGCTGCATAGGAAGTTTCAGGTCAGCTTGGGCTACATAGGCAGTTTAAGCTCAGCATAACAAGACACTGTCTCACAAAATAAGGAAAAGCAATAAAGTAAAATGAAAGTATATTCCACATGCCTTGGATGTCTTAGAGTATTTCATGTTTTGGATGTGGGATGAGCCACTGTACCTATCTCTGTGAAAGTCATGCTTTTCTTAAAAAAACCGCACCACTGACAGAACAGGCTGAGTTTCTTTCTAGCTCATTATGTGTTTTTTCCCCTTTAACGAGAGCTCATATATATCAAAGGGTTTACTTTTTCCCCATTGGCCAGTCTCCAGTTTTGTCTGGGTCATCTGCTATTTATCCCATGTTCACAGAACACATGGTGATCTAGAGAGCAGATTATTTATTTGTTTTAAATACTTCAGAAGTTTCCGGGAACACGACTAAAGAGAGATGAAAGTACGTCTTTAGCAATTCAAATAAAATAAGATCAGGCTCTTGGGCAGAAAGAACTGTCTAGCTCCTTCGTCACCAGCTGTGGCATTTCCTGGGGCAAGTCACAAGCGGATGAGATTCTAAACTCATCAGTAAGGAAAACTCCTTGTCATAAAACTCTTTCCAAAGGATGCCATCCACTTTTGTTAGAAAACAAAACAAAACAAAAACAAACCTATACCCTGAAAGATCCTAACTTTAAAGAAAACAGCACAGTGAAATGAAATTTATCAGTCCACAGAATGACATTTGACTGACCGAAGTCCTGTGATGATGTAGCAGAAGGCATTAATTTCCTCAATAACTTGATAGTTGTCATTTCATTGATATGCTTCGGTGAATAGTACAACATGTGACAGCTAAACTTATGATGCATTCTGTTGATTCTAACCTTTAAATATTGATTTACATTATTTCATACATTATATTTGATTAGTATATTCAGTGGAAAAGATTGTGCTAATTTGAATTATGTGACCCATATTTAAAATTTATAGAATCATCCTATATCTAAACTATAGATATGTTTGTCCTTTCTTTTCAGGCATTATAAAGAAGTGATGAGATACCAAAATGTCTCAAGTTAGTAAATAAAGAATTGAGAATCCAAGTGTCTGCTTTTAGTGTTGATTCACAGTAAGATGTGAGATTCGTTTGTGTGTTTTTCCTGTTGTGAATAAGTTTAAGAAGAAGGAACAGTGACAGTGTAAGTTGTTAATTAGTACACTTCAACCTAATGTGTTACAGCAGAGTCTGGAGCTTTGAGCAAGAATCGAGTATTAATGGTTTTCATACATGCAGGGTTTTAGCCGGAATCTCTTCCACAACTCACTGGAATCCACTCACTCTGTCCAACTCAATCACTTCTTGCAATAATGATTTATTTTAATGCTTTTTAAACTCTTAAGAAAGGCAATGTTTATTTTTTTCCAAGTTAGTTGAATCGAGGTCACTGTCTTCTGTTGGCTCTATTTAATGTTTGACTATGAATTTGCAAGAGGGGGGGAGGGAGAGAGAGATTATTTTTAATATGTTTATATTTATTAAAAATCCCTCAATATAATAATTTAAATTAAACATTCCAATCTCAGTTTTAACAGGGTGCCACTCACTGACTGATTGAAGACTTCAATAGGGACATTGTAGAAACTGCCAAATTACATGTTAAATGATCACTATTTTAAGACCAGATGTTAGGTCTACTGATGTTAACGAAGAGGTTGGAAGTTTAAGATCACAATGTGGGCATGATTAACTAGTTTCATACCTGCCAAAGATCTCATTACAATGGTGAAAGTTATATTTCACAAATAATACAATTTAAACAATAATAAAAGACAAAAGTTTCATTTTGAGGAATTACATAAAACAAAAAAGAAAGCAAGGGGCCTGAAAAGATGGCCCAATGTTGAGATCACTGGCTACTCTCCCATAGGACCTGGGATTCATTTCCCAGCAGCTCACAGCTGTCTGTAATTCCAGACACCTTTGCACAGGTATGCACATAAGCAAAACACCAATGCACATAAAATAAAAAAGAAATTAAAAAATGAAAGCAAGTGGAGTTGGGTTGTTGGGAAAATATGAGAAATGAGAGGATCACAGTCAGAGAGATTAAAGCCAAGTAGCATTTCTGCAGATCAAGCAGTAGAATCTTCAACCAGAACCCTCAGTGAGAAGAAGAGCTTCTACAATAGGCCTGGGCAAGGTCTATCAGATTAATCAGTTACCAGCTGTATCTAAACACCTTCTCTCTCCTGTGAGTTCAGAGACTTCCACGCAAGAGTTTGCCAGTCACTATGGCTGCTTTCTCCAAAGCTGTGGCACTTTTCAGAATGCCTATAATGAAATTTAGAGCAGAGAATAGTGGGTAACTAGGAAATACTTGGACCATCCTCAAAAAAAAAAATCACAATGCCCAAATATGCACACACATACACACACATGCACACATGATTTAAGCAGGGTTGCTGAGTTTTGAGTTATTGCTCACAAAGATATCGAACTTCCGCACCTGCTAGCTCACTTGCCCTCATTTCTCTGTTTATAAACACACACTGTTCCTTCTACAGAACAGGCAATCAGTCTTTATTTTAGAGAAGCAGTCTATTTAGGGTGGTGTTGGGAGGGACTTCCATAAATGCAGAGGAAATCCAGATAAACTGCTTAAGTTAACCAATTAGAACTTTACTCATAGACACACCGACATCTGGATTACTGAGTTTCTAGAGAGAAGAAAACGTTAAAGCCTGAACAAGATAAAAGTTTGTAACAAAAGTGCACAGAAGAAGCAGAGGTAGCACCCAGCACCCAGAGGGTAGAGAAGATACAGCTTCCAAGAAAGGTAAAACAAGCAGAGAATGGGAAATATGGAGGAAATATATGATCCACTTTAAAGAAAAGCATTACATAAATTATATCAGTGCCAAAATACAAAATTTAGTGGACAGAATGAAAAATGAAAAATGGCATATACATGGCAGAAAGGAAAAAAATGCTTATATGAAAAATAAAGTTGGCAAAATTTCCTAGAATGAATAATAAACCTAAGAGATGAAAATTATAAAAGCAGATTTAACAAATGCTAATGAAGTTCTAGTAGAAGAAAGGACTAACTGGGCATGGTGTCACATAACTCTAATCCCAGCACTTGGGAGACTGAGGCAGAAGAACCTCCAATTTGAGGCCAGCTTGAGCTGCATGGTGAGTTTAAGATGAGTCTGTGCTACATGGTGAGACACTGTCTTAAAAAGACAAGAAGCCCTCACTCCCCTTCAGAGAAGAATTAAGAAAGTAGCACAGAAACAAACTCAAGTCTCCAGACACTTTGAAGGTGAATGGAACACTGGGAAAGCAATGGAAAAAAAGAATATCCTAAGAGAAAAGAAACATTCTTAAAAGCGTCTGGAGACAAGGAGTTAATTGCTGATAAAAGGAGAGAGAATAATAGTATCAGGAACTCCAAATGAGATACAGTAACTAAGTAATGACAAAATGGAGGCACTCATCACAGCCAATTTTTAATTCCTGATGACGCTTCAATCTGTCTCTCACCTATTAGCCTCAAATCGACATTTTGAACATGTGTGAGCCCAGAACATTACACACGATACCTGTATGAAAAAGTTACCTGCAGGTACTGAGGATAAAGGAGAAAACAGGATGCATCAGCAACTCAAACAGAGAGCTGGCCAAGCAAGACGGGCATGCCGGCGAAGCAAGAACAGGAAGAGGGTAGAGGGTTGGAGACACCGCTTTTCATTATTATTGCTGCTAAAGCAAAAATTAAGGATATATGACTCCACACCATAACTTCCAGTAGACATAGAAAACAATCTTACTTGTGATAACTCTTGAACGTTTCCACAGATAGGTTAAGTTTTTTTATTTTAATTCATCTATTCTGAAGTGCTTAAAATTCATTTTACTTTCTAAGAGTAACATTTCCCAAGGATAACGGCGACAGAAAGCACCTAGTTGAGAGAACTCTGTTGAGTCTTTACCAACATGTCAAACAAAGACCAGGAGCCAGTTGTCAACAGTTTTTTTTTCTTTTTACGATTTTGTAGATGCTTCAGGTTTTTCTGATTCAATTGAGAGGGATCAAGATGAACAGTAAGAAGACTTTACCAGTGATTGGGAATGGATGGTGGCAAAGAGAGCTGGAGATGGAGGCAATTACTTTGGGATAGAATGATTTGGGAACAAAATAGATTGCACTGGACACCTACCCCTAAAGACCATGCAGGGCCAAGAGTCTCATTTGCACCTGGGCCACGTGCTCAAAGGGTCACAAGTTTGTGGTTTCGTGCTACGATGTTGTGGTCATCTGGTTCTTTACAATTTTATCCTCGAACTTGTGTTTCCTAAGTGAAGTCCCTTGGGAAAACAGAGTATTCCTAGGGAACATTGAGTCTTGGCGATTCAGTAATTCAATTGCTGCTGCAGTCTGTGTTAGTGCAAGATGTTTGCATCCTGTGTAATCCATGCCCTAGGTCTCTGAGAGGAACTAAAGTGCTGACCTAGCGGAGGTAAGGTTTAAAAACAGCCATCGTATGGGTTCAGAACAGAATGACATGGACCATTTCAATGACTTGCACTGCCACGGTGCATTCTGTATTCCGTAGATGGAATGCATCTAGTGTCTCCACATCGACACTACAGCCTATTGGGCTATACCTTTGGGCTGGAGCCACAGGTCAAAGAAAGAAAAGACTGACATCCCTGCTCCCACCAAGGAATGCAAGGTTTTGTTTTGCACTAGGCCCTGTGAATTTTGTAGCCAGTATCAGAAGGCAACTACCTAAACAAAAATGATCAAAAGATCCATGAACCCTCCTACTGTTTTTATTGGGGGTCCTGTTTCTGACTCCCGACTGCCACAAAATAGTGGAATGTCAAGAATTCTTGTTGATATTTGGGTTAGGACCCCTGGCTTCTTCCTAGGACCAGTCTCTTCCTCAGTTTATTACAGCTCATTCTCAAAACATTGTTTTTTGTCACAATAGTGACCATGCTACTGTCATCTCCCACAGCTTTCTTGGCAGTCCCAATTCCAAGCACCCCCAGTTGCCCCCTAAATCCACTCTTTCATGTTTCTATATATATCACCTTCTGCATAGGCAGATCCTGTTTGTACCTTCTGGCCTTCCGGTTCCATCATTTCATTCGTTTTGTTTTCAGTTCTTCTTTGTTCCTAATCCCAGGGTAAACTTTAATCTTATTTCTTCAGACTATTAAAATGAGATGAGATTGTATAATTTCTACTAGGGTTTCTTCTTTTTCAACCTACACTACATTTTGGAAATGGCATCCTGAACATGCTATGATTTATTCTTTGAGATTACATGAAGGACTTTGTTTAAATAAAAAAGACAGATTTTTCTGAAACGCAAGAGTTCTGCTTTGCTTTTAATGAGACTTATTTCTGCAGAAGTTTGGGTAAGTTTCATTCCAAATAAACTGTGAGGACCCACCTTTTGTAAGGTCTCATGTGGGGATAGCAATTTACACAAGAGACGCTTAACTTGGAATTGTACAGGAGAGGGGCTTCTATTTATTTGAAATTGAATTTGCTTATAAACTATATGTAGACTCAATTGCATGCCCTTTCAATTATCCAATGGAGCCATAACCCTATAAATGGAGATGAGACCTTCAGGACATGATTATATAGGTGACTGAATGAGATTAGGAAATAGGAAGAGAGGCTGGTGGGATCTCAGCATGGAATTAATGGCCTTATAGGATTTATGTACAAGGAAAGGAAAAGGGCCTATGAGGCCACAGTATCAAAATATCCATTTGTAAGCCAGGAAGAGTTTGCTCACCAGAAAGCTAAGTCTTGGTGTCCTGATATTAGACAGTCTATCCTTCAGAGATATGGGTCATGACTCTTGACTTTTAGGCTCCCTAGTTTGTAGCATTCTGTTCTGGGAGACAGTCTATAAATAATTTTTATTTCATTTATTGTTTTGATATTTATTTTATTGTTTGGAATGCTATAAAATATAAAATATAAATATTTCCAACTTCTGTCAATAGCAAGTTTTTCACTCTGCACAACTCACCTAGCTGTCGGGTAGACTGAGCACTCCCACTCCCAACAGCTACAACGGCAAAGAAAAAAGACAAGGATGGTTGTGAAAGTGAAGTGGGGAAAAGCCCGTTGGAAATCTTTCCCAGGTTACCGTGACCTTCAGTACAGCTTACAGAACACATCTGCAAATACAGAAGAGGGTCTGGCTTTCCTACTCTTCGATACATCTTTGTTGAGGACTCGGGAGATAGTAAAAATAAACTCAGGATGAAGGCATAAGGCAAGAAATAGAATACACAATTGAATGAGTCTACCCCACGTCAGGCACGTTATCAAATGCTGTACATATTTCATTTCCTCTCTACCGTCTCTCTGAGGTGAGAACAATTAACCCGCTGACACGCAGTCTTGCAACACTCAGGTGCAGTGACTGATAGTCCAAGACAGCACAGCCTCACTCCTGACCTTTTCTTGAATTTTTGGAGCATCACTCCGAATCCTTCCTAGTTATATTTGCTTTGTTTTCCTGAAGAAACTCAGTGGACAAACATTCAACTTTAATTTCCACGAGACGTAAGGCTGCCTGACCTGGAGGAACCGCTCTTTTCCTCTTAGGAGTTGTCTTAATTTAAAGACCTGCCAGTCTAGAAAGGGTCAGGAATCTCCTTCCTGCTGAATTATCTTGCCTCCCACAGTTTGTTTTAAGGCTCCAGATTAGAGTCAAAGTCCTCTTCCCTGGTTATTCATTGCCTTGTTTCAATAAGAAAAGGGTTGGTTAACATTTTTTTCCTGGGAGGATTCCCAGTGGTCACTTTCTGGCACGCACACACAAAAAAATTGGATTTATTTATCAATGTATAACCAGCTGTGTGGGAGACATTCCCTTCTGCTTTCTCCATGTTCCTTAATTTGGGATTGATAGGAATAATGAGAAAGGAGACACACATTTTGGGTCTATGGCTCTTCGAGAAGAAGAGTCAGTCTAAGATGTACTTTCTTAAATCTGACCTTCCTACCCTCAAATTCCAAACTCGTAATTTGAAAGATTATAGATAAAAGTTAAGCCAAAATCAAGGTGAATGAGAAAATCGTGAACCAAAGCAACTGCCAGGGCACTTTTTCTTCTTTGTAGCACTCTGTGACTCTCTTAAAGAATAAACTCCACAGTCCCTGGGGTCGATTTAGAAACAGTGAAAGGGGAAAAATGAGAACTGAACCCTGCCAGCTGCGACTGAACAGAGAAAGGATGTTTCTGCACTTTTTCTTTCAAAAAGGCCTTTTCTTTGAAAAGATTTTTTTTGTTTCTATTCATTTTCTTTCCTGAGCTGTAAAATTTTACTCAAAATATTTACCTAATATTTCTTAGGGAATTTTAATTCCATGCATCAAATACATCGAAAGTAAGGTCATATCAATCATAATATGACCGGCTGGTATTTAGACAGTATGAGGCACTTATAGTGTGGTCATCACTTTCAACTTAGAGAAGTTTAATTAGGGAAAGGAGTGGGAAGGTTTCCAGCTCCTGCTTTCCTACTGAGACAATTGAAAATGGATGCCGAAGCCGTTTGCTGTGGCTGCTGCACTGAAATCCCAGTTTCCTCAGTGTGAACAAATGGAATTTATTCCACCATTGTTCTGACAGGTTCAAGGCTCAGTTGTCAGGGTCCGCTTGTTCTAAGGCCCCAATCATCCTCTTTGGGTCTTTTTCTCTGTGTTTGTCTTTCCGTTCTAGAAACCTAAGTCTAGCTTAATGATGTCTTTGTGAACTTTGTCTCCCAATTCAGCAACATTTGGAGGTAGCCTGGGGTTAGGGGTTCGACATATAAATGAAGACCACATGACAGTTCTTCCTACACCCTTCTGAAGGTAGCGATTGGATCACTGCTTTGCCCATCATACCTCCCTGAACACGCAGCTTTATCTACTTCCTTTCTTATGTATATCTGTCTGTGTGTGGTATGCATGGGTGTGTATAAGCACACTTATGTGTGTGTATGAATCCAGAACTCACTGATACAGTTCACCTGGCTACCCATGATGCCTTCCTGAATATTTTACTGCCCTTTGGTGCAGCTCTGAATAAGAACTGTGACTATCCTGCTTATTGAAACCAGCAGACTTTTGTTGGAATGCTTTTAAAAGTTTAAACTTGTACAAAATGCATTTTATAAGATGCAGCTTTATCTACTTTTTTCTTATGCATCTCTCTCTCTGTGTGGTATGCATATGAATAGGCATGCTTGTGTGTGCATGCATGCTTGTGTGTGCATGTGTGTGTGTTTAGGGCAGAGACTGATGTCAGTAGCTAACCTCAATTGCTCTCCCTCACAATTCAATCCAGAACTCAACTAATACAGCTAACCTGGTGACCCAACTTGTTCTAGGGACCCGCTGTGCCTGGCCATCTAAGGGCTGCAAGTACAGGCAGGCTGTCATGTCCACTCAGCATTTTTGTGCATGCTGGGGCTCCAGATTCTGGTTTTCAAGCCTGTAGAATAAGTGATTTAACCACTGAACAATCCCCTAAGCCCTCTACCATTTATTGTATATCTTGTAAGGAGGAATCATAATTATTTTTGCAAACTTCTGGTTTACATTGTCAGTTCGGGTATATCTATCTTGTATTTTTAACATATCCTAGAGTGAGATTGAGAGGTGAGAGAAATGTCTATGATCAGAGAATAAACCACTCTATCCATTAGTTCTGTGCATGCAAGTCGTCCTACACACTGTGGGCAGCATTTCTCTGAAAACCACAAGTAATCGATGCAAAATTAAATTCTAAATACCCATCAAAAGTGGACCAAGCTTTTTCAGTTGATGCAATTCTCTCGATAGCAGAGGAAATGGGCATCAAATTTAGTATTCAGAAAGTCTAACTTAGTGCTTTTAACAGCAGGCATAGTAATTAGTTGAGCAATTAAGAGGCCATAAATTATAACTTTAACTCGGATAGCCATCCTCTCTAACACCTTGAGAAAGTCCATTTACCATGGCTTCCTCCATTCCCTCCAGACTCCCTTATTTTTGCAGCTATGAAATAAACCTAAAATCAGAACGCGCCATGTACTTGCCAACAAACTAAATAAAGACAGGCTTAGGTCATTTGGTTAAATCTGCTTTTTAGGCCAACTAATTTCATATGATAACATGTCACGTTTTGTTTTTAAGATTTTAAGTGCACAATGTGTGTTGACCTTGTTTTCATGGAATTTTTTTTTTCATGAAAATCATTACACAGAGCTTCCTTTGTGCTATATGTACGAGTTACACTTGGGAATGACACACTAGCTGATGTCTGCTGCAGAGGTGAACATATTCACCAGAAGTCACTTAGTTGCATCTTAAATTCCAAGGTCAACTGTGAAGATGCTAAAGGAAGGTGCTATACTCTCATTAATCTCCTTAGTACCTGCAGGTCTTGATTGAGGAATCTGTCACCCGGCCTCCTCTCTCTCTGGACCCATTTCAGAGCTCAGCTAAGCTTTCATGTTATTTCCCTTTCTAAAATGAGTCTCTTAAAAACGCTGCCTTGGATTTTTTAAAAAATCCTACCTTGTTGCCTCTTCCTTCCCCACACCTAGTTACTATCCAAAAACCATCAATCAACCCTTTATCCATTTTTATAGTTCTGCATCTGTTATCCCAAAGGGATATTATTCCTTCAGTATTTACTGCTGAGACACATTTATCCATCTTATTTTTGGAGGGGGGAAATCACATATCTGTTCCTTATACATTTCACTTGCTACTATGCTCTTCCCTTAGGACCTTGATGGTGCCCAAGTTCATAATACTTGAGTGATAGCACATTTTAAAGTGGTGACACCCAGGTGGCAAATAAAAGTGGTTCCTGATGGGGAACCAGGAGGTAGAAGGCTGCAAGTATCACTGTCTCAGATGTCATTGCTAAAGCAAGAGCCAGTCTGACTCTTGCTATATTGCTAGGAGAGCCTTTATTCGGGACTTTCACAGCAGGTAGCAAGGCCATTGAAGCAGGAAGAGAGAGAAACTGAGTTTAACTAGAAAGACAACATCAAGTGGAAATGTATAGCCTTGGAGGTTGGGAGGGTGGGAGTGATTAGGGGTTGGGGGTTGGAAAATCAGTAAGAAGGTGATGTTAAATGGAGAGAAATTCTTACTCTACTAACTGAATAGGATTCCTGCTGAAGGCAGGCAGAATGACCTATTGTCTGTCTTGAGATGATTGCGTTAGGAATTTAGTGAATGGTGAAAAAGAGATAAGAAAGTTGGGAAATCCCTTTAGCTGACTTAGTAGGTTTCTTGCTAAAATTGTGGATTGTAGACCCAGTAAGTGTGGAGACCAAAGCCTGATATAGATATGAATAATTTCATTGGTATGGATTTTAAGGTCAATTTTGTTATATGTATATATATTTCTGATCTTGATTGAGGTATTATGATTGTGTAGTTCATTTAAAAATGTAATGTATAATTAAAAATATAGGTTGTTAATGGATAATCATTGATAATAGTCAAGCTTGTAGTAATGTTAGTCTGATTTTCTAGATGTGCATAGATATATTTCAGATATGCATTCTTCGTATCTTTCAAAGACTACAAAACATGGCATTTAATGTTTTAATAACTTAGGACTTTTCATGACAATGAGACATGTCTGCTCCTGGCAACACCAATCTACTTCAAGAGGAAGATGGACATCGAAGAGGCTCATTATGGAGTTTGATAGCCATTTTGGGCAAGAAATTGCTCTTGCCTGGACTGTTGTATAAACTGGACACAGAACCCGCAGAGAGAGGACTGCTAAACTTGCCTAAAGGTGAGATGATCTTTCGGGGTTCCTGATTCATGAGAGAGTCTGCGAGACATTCTACAGGACACAGCAGATAGTGACTAAACTGCCTTTGAAATTTCCTGCTTCATGGAAAGGTCTCTGGATATTATGGGCCTGAAGGCCAAAGATGGGTGCCCTAACGATACAGAGAAACTTTGGGTGACTGTCCAGGCAGCGAGATGTCTCTGTCATTTCTAGAGTTTTGGAAGTTGCTTACTTCTTGTTTACTTAGGTAATATTATATCCTTCTGGAGTCTTTGATGGAGTTGAAGAATGGATAGTCATAGTTATAGTTTTCCATTATTATGATAAAGATATAGTTATAAATATTGTGACTGTAATTCTTGCTTGATAACTGTTTTGTTATATGTAATTTTACTATGTTAAAATAAAAGCCTTTCTTTTTTGTTTAAACAGAAAAAGGGGAAATGATGGAGGAGGGTTATCTGTCTATTGTGTTATTTTCATTGGTCAATAAAGAGACTGCCTTGGCCCTTTGATAGGACAGAAAATTAGGTAGGCGGAGTAAACAGAACAGAATGCTGGGAAGAGGGCAATGAGGCAGAAGCCATGGAGCCAGCCACCAGGTCAGACATGCTGAATCTTTTCCGGTAAGCCACCACCTTGTGGTGCTATCCAGATTATTAGAAATGGGTTAATATCAAGATATGAGAGTTAGTCAGTAACTAACTCTCTAGAGATAATGGGCCAGGCAGTGCTTAAATGAACACAATTTGTTTGTTGTTATTTCTGGGACTAAGCTAGCCGTGCGGGAGCCGGGTGAGGCAAAAAACAGGCCTGCCCGCAGCCCCTCACTACAAAAGCCAAAACTTCAGACAGAAAGACCCAATGGAGCTTGACTAAAGTTTCTGCAGGAGAGACAGCATTTGTCAGAATATTCCAAGGGGTACGGGATTGTGTGAGAGTGGAGAAAACAGACTTGTCTTTTATGCTTCCAAATACTTCTCCATACAGTTCTGCTTCTGATCTGGGTCTGGGGTCTGTGAAAACCTTGCCTTAAGATGTTTATCCAACCATGAGGGGTTGGTCCACCCACTGAGGCAGTGTGCCTGTTCTAATTGGAGCTCACCAAATCCAGCTGGACCGGGACTGAATGAACATGTGATCAAACCGGACTCTCTGAATGTGTCTGACAATGGGGGCAGACTGAGAGACCTTCGATAATGGCACTGGGACCTGTTTCTCCTGCATGTTCTGGCTTTGTGGGAGCCTAATCTATTTGGATGCACACCTTCCTAGGCCTGCATGGAGGGGGGAGGGCCTTGTACTTCTCACAGGGCAGGGTTCCCTGCCCTCTCTTAAGGAGTGAGGGGGAAGGAAGAGGCTGAGTGGGAGAGCGGGAGGGGAATGGAAGGAGGGGAAGAAGTGTAAATTTTTGAATGAAAAAAAAAGATGTTTGTCCAACATATTATGTTGAAGCAGAACCAAGGCTCTCCCCTTTATATTTAGGCTGAGCAGGGCATCCCTCCAAAACGAATGGGCTCCAAAATGTCAATTCAAGCACTATCAGTGACTGCAAAGACTGCCCCAACCACATATCTGTCAGCCACATTCAGAGGGCCTAGTTTGGTCCTATGCAGGTCCCGCTACTGACAGTCCAGAGTCAGTGAGCTCACACTAGCTCAGCTCAACTCTTTCTATGGGTTTCTCCATCATGGTCTTGACCCCTTTGCTCATATTATTGCTCCTCCCTCTCTTCGACTGGTCTCCAGAAACCCAGCCCAATACTTAGCTGTGGATCTCTGCATCTGTTTCCAGCAGTTGCTGGATGAAGGTTCAATGATGACAATTAAGGTAGTCATCAATCTGTTCACAGGGCAAGGCCAGTCCAGGCATCTTCTCTACTATTGCTTAGGGTATTAACTGAGGTCATCCTTCAGGATTCCTGGAAACTCCCTGGGTGCCAGGTTTCACACTAGCCCCATGATGACTCCCACAAAAAAGGTATCTCTTTCCTTGCTCTTCCTCTGTTTTCACCCCACCTCAACTATCCTGCTCCCTCATGTTCTCCTCCTCCCTCCTCTCCTCCTCTTCTCCCGTTGCCCTCCCCTTTCCCCTCCCCCAATGCTCCCAATTTTCTCAGAAGATCTTGTCTATTTCCTTTTTCTCAGAGGATCCAACTCACCATGGGAAGCCTTATCCTTGCTAAAGAGCGGATGGGAGGTGAGGTAGGTGAAGATGGGGCAGGGAGCAGGAGGAAGGGAGGGAGTGGGACTGGGATAGGTATGTAAAATTAGAAAAGATCATTTAAAAAAAACAGATTAATTAATTTTAAAAGGTGCCTGTCAAGTGTCTGAAAATCTCAGCTGCTTTCTGTCGTGCTGCTGTGCTAATTAATTGGTTTGCCATCCAGACGACATTGGGAACATCATGAGAGCTCTTGGGAGGCTGAGGCAGGAGAGCATCATCTATATAGAATGTCCTAGGCCCAGGTCTATACAGCATGATCCTGTCCAAAATTTAAAGTGAAGACCATGGTTGGTTGATACCCTTGGCCAGCACCAACTTGTCACAGGAATCTTTGGTATGAACTTCAAATGCGGGCAATTGTCTACTTCTTGAGATTAGATCTCGTTTAATACAAGCTGGCCTTAAGCCTGCTATGTATCTGAGATGTACCATGCTATATACCCTGAACTCCTGATCCACCTCCTAAGGGCTGGGATGGCAGACCCCTGTCATCACACCTAGCTTCGTGTTGGCCACCTTTCAAGCTTCCTGGCTAAGTGGAGGCACAGCAAGGTAGATCCATGACTCCCACTGTAATCTATGTAGTTCAGACAAATAAATCAATGATGCCCTTTCCATTTTCCAGAAACGAAAACAATTTCTATCCTTACATTCAGAACGTTCTTCAATTTTTCTTGCAGAAAATGTTGTCTGTGTTTTGGCCATTCCTCCAGAGTTCTTCATATCCCTTCTTTATCTACATTCCTTATAGCAGCCAAAGTCTGACTTACTACTGATAGGGGAAAAAACTATTTCCTGGTCCTTGCATAACTTCTTTAAATAAATGAGTTTCTGGGGTTCAAATTACAATTCGTGCAGCATCCATATATCAGATTGTCTCTTATTTGAAAGGATGCTTTTGAGTAAGGCAGAGCAAGATACACGAGTAAGGCATGGGGCTAACGGCTTGGGTAATCTGCCATTGCTCAGGAGTGAGAGAGAAACTTTGTCTGGTGAACTTGTAATATGGAGAATGCCTTGGTCTACTTGAGGAAGCTGTTAAGCCTGGCTGCGAGAATGCCGTCCTGTACTCATAAAAGCAGCACTAACAGCTATCCTTGTCAATACTTAACACCACAAGCAAGCCACCTTCTCGGGGAATTCTAAAGCTTTTCACAGATCCCTCCCTCTCCCCTTTTCACTGCAAAAGTTTTGAAACAAATTATTATTAATAAATAATATTTCAATATCAACTTTCTTCTCCCAGAGCTCCTAGGATGCAATAAGAGGAGAAATAAAGACAGAAATAAAATTCTTCTCCTACCTCCTTTCTGTGCCTAGAGTCTGAAGCATTTATTGTTAATCCCAAGAATTTCAAAAGTATTTTGAAACAAGTACTATAGAGACCTCTAATCTTGCAGGAAGATGGCAGTCCATTAGAATGACATACATGTGCATTAACAGATTTAACTTAGATAGGTAGGAAATCTGTTTGGGGAGGAAAAGGCAAACTGTTATATGTAATATATTTAAGGAGGAGATTTTGTAGATAGCAAGTCGTAACTAAAAAGATTGAATTTGAACCCCAGAAACTCAATTATTTAAAGAAGTTATGCAAGGACCAGAAAATACTCCCCCTCATCAGCTGTAAGTCAGACTTTTGTTGCTGGAAGGTATGCAGATGAAGAAGGGATATGAAGAGACTCTCTGGAGAAATGGCCAAAACATGGTAGAGTTCTAAGTAAAACTACTTATTTGTTTAATTCTGTTGTATTTTCCTAAGGCTTGATTGGAATCTTAGTCAACGGGAGTATAGAGCTGAAAGTTTTAGGTAAAGACTGAATAGTTGTGGAGAATATAGGTAGAGTTGATACCTTTAGCAAATTTATAAAAAAAAAAATGATCCTCAATGCATATCAAATGACCTTTCTTTTTCTCTTAGAACTTTGTATATTTTAAATATGCCGTGTTTTCCTTTTGCTTGTACTTCAACATCAGAGGCTGTCATGTCAGCATTACTTAGATTATAAACAAGAATCATAGTCTGGGTCAGGCACCTCGTACTTTTAGAAGTGACTTGTCACTCAGAGATTTGCCAGAGTTGAGACATTCCCTGATTCAGGTCACTCTGTGAATCAGACTGAGGCTCACGGTTACCCAAACCTCAGAGGTCTCTTGTCAGACCTGATACCTTTTTACAAATTGATACGTAAGACCACAGCTTTGGAAGGACCACTGCTTGTCTGAAACCAACAGATGATACGCGAGTGTTTGTTTTCAGAACATCCTTCACACTGACACGGCTCTGGAAATGAGCAGGGCAATGACGAAGTAGTTAATCATTTGCTCTCTCGCCTCATGCGTATCTGAACGTATCATTAATCACCAGTGTCAGTAGGTGTGTTTGCATTTTTTTTACCCTTTGGACTGGTGGGTTGCAGGAGAAGAAAATATAAATGGCGAGTCATGATTAACAGAAGGTGCATGGAGAAACATCTGTGCGGTCGGCTTATTGTTTGGTGCTTATCTTTTGCCAGGATTCATTGCCACAGAAGAGCATTTGAGTGACTTCATGTTGACTGTGTGACAGGCAGCTCCATCCTTCAGAAATACTCATAACATACTGTGAAGACATTCAAATGCTCGCTATGCTTCTGATATTAAGTAGAAGCTCTCTATCAGCCTTGATGTGTATGCTTGTGTTCAGACGTGGAAATGCAAATCCATTGAGCTGCAGAGTATTTTATGTGTGAGCATTGCAGGGATTCAGATAAACTTCTTCTTAACTGTGTGTTTCTACACAGTTTTAAAAAAAATCATGTAGACTCCATTTCTATGTGTAACCTAACCCCTTTACGTCTTTTTCATGTTTAAATTGATCACAGTTCCATTTAAGGAAGTATGGCTTATTCAGTCTGAGAGGGAGAATCTTCCATATACGTTTTTTTGGCATCAGAACAGATTTCTCCTCATCCCAGTGCCAAATTTTACCCTCCCGAGGTCACAGTGGGCAGAACTATTCAATCATATTTTTTTCCCATTTGGAAAATCTAGAGTTTATTCCCTTCTGTAATATGTCACTTCTCTTGGCTGATTCTTTTTTTTCAAGGATAATTCTTTAACTACTAGCTGCTATTCTGTCTTTGGTCAATTATTCAGTTTTATCTCCAGCACTTTATATTAGCCCAATCAGTGGGAACAGTACATGGAACATTCTACATTAATCAGGTACCACTTATGTTAGCAAACTAATACCTCTCTGTGTGTGTGTGTGTGTTGATCTAATCCCTGAGCATCTTAGACAAGAGTCTTTGACGCGTTTTCTACTGTCTTTGAGACATGTGTTTGCTCTTTCAATTTCTGTTATTGTTCTTGTTTCTTTATTTTCAAGGCCCCATATTTCTTCTGTGTTCTAACTCAACAGAGTCATACTATCTTATGAAATACCCTCAAGGGTATCTACAACAAGTGTGTGTGTGTGTGTGTGTGTGGTTTTTTTTCTGTGGATAGAGAAATCAGAATGTAAAACATTGGCCTGTGTTTCAGGACTTGCAGTGCTATTTCAGATGTTTGGCCCATGATTCATCATGTAAGAGACACCATATCATGAGTGGCTGGGACTTGAGTTAATCTTTAATTGTCCATTCAACCTCACTTCTTATCAGGTGACAACTGTTTGCTGGTCAAACAGAAGATTTTCATTGTATTTAGTATGAAATTTAAACCCGTTTTAAGTCACTACTGAAAATAATTCGTAGTATATGTAATTTTACTCTTATCTTTGCAGGAGAGAAAATAAAAAGATTAATGTGTTAATATTAAGTGATATCTTTGTTGTATGGGAGCAACATAATAGATCTCCTCCTTCCTCTCACCTCCCCCTAAAGTCTGATGTAGAGGGGCTGGAGAGATAGCTCAGTGTTTCAGATAAAGTACTGCTCTTAAAGAGACCATGTTTAATACCCACACTTGTTTCATCTGGTGACACCTGCCTGAGATTCTGGCTCTAGGGTAGTCTTACACTCTGGTCACCAGGGCTCCTGCACTTTTGTGCATATACCATGCAAAGACATTCATAGAATTAAAGATGAAAGATAAATCTTGAAAAAAATCAAGGATTTAGATATCTGAATACAACATCTTAGGTATTTGAGCATCAACATTTTTTAGTAAAACCTCTAATGTGGACAGACACCTGGATAAGATTGTTCTCTTTAGTTATCTCTTTTCATTTTTAATTATTTCTTTTATCCTTGAGATTATATTATAATTACAATATTAAACATAAAATCATTGTGAAGATATATTAGTTTGTGAACTGATTACCTTTTGTATCCATTATGTCTTTGGTGAAAACTTCTGGCTGAAATGAAATTAGAGTTCTGGGGCTGGAGAGATGGCGCAGTGGTTAAGAGCACTGTCTGATCTTCTGGAGGTCCTGAGTTCAATTCCCAGCAATCACATGGTGGCTCACAGCCATCTATAATGAGATCTGGTGCCCTTTTCTGGCCTGCAGGCATACATGGAAGGAATGTTGTATACATAGTAAATAAATAAATAGAAATTAGAGTTCTGGATTTTTTATTTTTCTCCTATATTTTCGTCTATAATATTTAATTGTTAAAAATTAAATAAAACCCAAAATAAAAAAGCAAAACAAAACAAACACAAATAATTACATTGTTCTGTATTTCTTCAGGGTCTAATTTTAAATATCACATTGATTTAACATATTTTATTTGAAGCTGCATTTATTTTGATGAAGACTAATAGAAATTTGGGAGATGAATCCCTACTTCGGAAAAGTAGGAATACAATAAAATCGAGGTTCTCAGGAAAAAAAAATTTACACTTCCTCCTCTCCTCCCATTCCCCTCCCGCTCCCCCACTCACCCTCCTCCGTCTCCCTCACTCCTTAAGAGGGAAACAAAGTGCAGAGTAATAGTGCAGCTTAAGTTTTAGACTGCAAGCAAGCAAGAAGTACCATATGTACCCTACTAATGGTGCAATTTAAGTTTTTAAGAAGCTGTTAGCATTATAAAAAGCACTCCTGAACAGTAAAGAATTACATACATGCAATAAAGACAAATACAGATTAGCCATAGTCTTGGGTAAATGTACATAGGCTTGGAAGAGAGAAGAAAAAGAATAGAATATAGAGAGTTGGAAAAGAAGTAAATTATTTTTTTAAAAAAGTCTTTAAAGAGACAGAGCACAGATAATCATATATTAAAAGGAATAAAGAAAAATAAGTCACATAAAATGGAAAATTCACACACACAAAAAAAAAGAAATTTGGGAGATGTAAAATATTGTCTCCTTGATTTTGTCTGTTGTCACTATAAGAAAGCGTGACAGTATCATTCAGTAGCCAGATTGAAAGTGGGCCCGACTGGATATCAGTGAGAGCTTCTGCTTTGACTTCTGTAGTCTTATATTTTGACAGCTCTTTCCAGTGCCCAGACAAACTTAAATTTTGTCTTCTCCAAATGATCCAGGCTCCACCAAGCTTGAGCCTTCAGACAATGCTGAGCTGCAACCTACAGAATAATCAGACCCAAGGACCTTCCATGCTGCGAGGAGTCAATGAGGCTTCAGGAAGACTCCTCCCATTTCTCCCCAACTAGTGTGACTGGTCCCAATTGCATCAGTTTATAGTTTACTTTTTATTTGATTGGTAAATTTATTTTTATAATTCTCTAGCAACTGCGATTTGTAGGACTTTATATTGGCATATGTCTAAATAAAGTCATAATAAAAGGAATTTAACATTGAGGGAAAAAATGATGTGTTCTTTTCATTAAGGAAGCAGAAAACCAACTAAATCAACCCCCCCCCTTTCATCTCAGAGTCAAATTCTCTTCTAATACCTTCTTCTTCAAAAAAAAAATCCTCAGATTGGAAATCCTCAGAACATTGGTCCCAAGAAGTAATGTTTCATCGGTTTCTGTATTTCTTTGTTTCTCTGTCCACTCTAACTGGGCTTTCTCGTTCTCTTTAGCAGAACTGATTGTATTTAAGAATACCACCACAGAAAGAACATTTCAGAGTTTTTATCGGTACATCCATTTCTGTGTGCTTTCCTCTGCGGTCCACTGACACCGTGGGGCACTCTTCTTGGAATGCTTCTGGTGTTGACTTGTGAAACAGCCCAATGGCTTTCCCACTCAGCTTTCGGGCTACACGGTCCTCTGCGGGCTCATTTCCCTCTCTGTGGCCACGGAGGGCAGAAGTTCTATGAGACCCCACCCTTTGTTCCTCCAGTTCCCGAAGATCCTTCTAAGGGTTATTCCATTCACACTGTAACCAGCTGTAAATACGGACTCTGAAGCTGGTATTTTTATCTTAGGTTTTGCTTTAGTACACCCAATTTTGTACATCCATATTGTGCTTAGTTAAAAAGTTTCATTTTGGATATTTTAAATATGCCTGAAACTTAGCATTTCTAAAACTGTACCCATGGCCTTCTGTCCCAAGCTTGTCGCTTCTAAGTTTCTTATTGCAATAAGCATACCTTTGCCTACTGCTCACTCAGCCTCATCATATATATATATATATATATATATATATATATATATATATATATATATAGCTTGAGCTATATTGTCCTGCTTGTCATTCTTTGAATAAGCCAGGATAGCTAGCCATTGTTAGATGACCTCTGCAATTGTCCTTCGTTCTGCATGGTGTGTCTTCTTTCTGTGTCTACAATAAAGCGTAAAAACAACATTAGCATCTTAATTAGGGCAACCTGACCACTCTGACAATTTTCTCTTAGAAGTTAGCGGGCTTGGTCATCAGACTCTCTCCTGTGACCTGATAGCCACTCCCTCCATCACCCCCCTCCAGCTGAATGATTCTGTCTTGCTGCACTTGGTCTTACGGTCTTAGATGGTGCTAGGGTGTGGAAGGCTAAAAGACTCCATTTGTGCAGCTCTGCAGAATCACCATCGATTGTGGAGTAAGGTAGTTTTGATGCAGCTGTTCTGGGATTAGTGGAAACTTCTGGGAGAACCGCTTGTCCATGCTCCTAGAGTAGGTCCCGTGAAGTCACTGAGTCACAGAGTCACCAGGTTAAATACGGTTGGAATGACACCTTTGGTCCCTTATTGGTTTTCCTATATGGAGTGAGTAGGTATTTCTTTGGGTCTTCTGAAGAAGCATTCCTCGTCCCAGTTATCAATAGAGTTTAATCAGCATGGACAACGGCATGATGCAGGATGTTATTGACTCAGTGCAGAGAGTATGGCATGACTTCTACTCTGAAAACGCTGCACCAGGGAAAGTCAAGATCAAAAGGTTTGGTAACAGCAAGGATTTTCCGTAAGTTTGTAGTTTTGTTGGAACAATAACATTTAAACAGGTTTTTGTTTGGGGCTTCCTGCCGCCATCAACTGCAGTGATTTATTCTTGATGCGTAGAGAGATATTCTTTCTTGTTTATCTCTTCTTTCAAGTATTGCTTCCTCGCAGAAACTACTCCACGTCTCTCTAAAAGAGTAGCTCAAGTATCTGTTATTACTGGACGCATTATTTCTATTCTATCTTATTCTTGTAAATATCTGTTATGCTATTGTTTGTGTACGATTGTAGTCTCTGAAAACCAGAATCTAAATTCCTCAGAAGCAGCTACCTTATTTGTGCTCACTGTAATTGCTGCCAATGGGGTCGGCTCCATCCTACCAATGCAAGTTTATTAGTTTCCAGATACATTCACTTCTTTCTATTCCCATAGCATTACCCTTGTCTCCGCTACTTTCATCTCTTGCTTGCAATAGCTCTCTAACTGCTTCCATTTAGTTACCCTCCAGTGCACATATTTTCCACTCTGCAACTAGAGTGGTGCTTTTATGGAGGCAAATCTGATAATGGTTCTTTATTCCTTAAAAAACATTCAAGCATTTCCCATTGTTCGCAAGATAATGACCAGAATCTTTAAGGTGAGCTATAAAACCATGCATGATCTTCCCCATCTCGTAGTGCCTTGTCCCTTGCTTCCCCTGGCTAACTACTTTGATATTCTAAAAGTTTTCAACACACCATTTCCTTCTCACCTTGGAATCTTCCACATGTTCCTGTGCCTGATGTGGTACTTCAGTGATACTCACTCCCTGCTCTAGAATTCCTATGGCTAGTTTCTGCACACTTTTCAAATTGCACTCTAAAACTCATTTATTGTGTGTCTGACACTGAGTTGTGTGGCAGTATGAATGACAATGTACTTGATAGTCTAGGACTATACCCCGGTACATACTCTCTCAGTTCTTAAGTAGATAGGTTGATTTTTGGTTTTAATGCTTTTACAATTAGCCAGCATATACAGTTATCTATTTATTGGATTTTTTCTAAAGCTCCTCTACTGAGCAGTAAGCTTCATGTTGTGCGTAAGGATTTGTGGACCAGATAAATGTATGACATCAAACTCCAAGCACTTCTTACATTCTGACTAATGCATATATTAAAATTCATTTTAGCTTAAAGAATTTATTTAGTATTTGTATATTAGTCAAGCATTTCCAATGATAATTATCTACCTAAAATCCGAAGTGTTCATTTTTATATACTCAACTTAAGCTTTATATTCTGAAACTTTTTCTGTAGTGATATAAGTTTCATCTTTGTGCATATCTCAAATTATATCTAATAGGAATCTTGCTTACAATATTGTTTATACCACCCTCTGATGAAATTGCAATGTTGATCAAATATAATCCCGATTGAATGGGCTCAGTGGCTTTTGCCATAAGCATTTAAGTTAATCTGTTGGCATGAAGAGAACACATTTCTTTCTATTTGGCAAGAAATTAACTCATTTCAGCCATGGAAACTGCAATTTTCAGAATAGTATCCTAGTGACGGGAGAAAGTCAATGCGGGTTTCCAGTGGCTTTCTCAAGCCAGCAGCACAATTTACACACTGAGAAGCTGGCTAGGTGTGTTTCAGGAGAAACCAACACATGATATAAAACATGATTGATTCAACTCATTTGTGGTTTGAATTCTGCTCTGTGAAAAGTTGGCATTAGTGGAGGTCAGAATGAAAGACAGGATAGCAACCAGGATTTTCAATAAGTTCGTAGCCTTGTTGCAGCAATAAAATTTACACACACTTTGATTGGGTCTTCCTGCCATCATCCGGTCGACTGATTTATTCTTGACTTGTACCATCAAGTGATTTCCTGTCCCAAATCCCCCATCTGTAAGAGCTCCATCTTTCCTGGGTCATGCAATTTTCAAACCTTGGATTTCTATCTCACTGTTTTGTTGCTGTTGTGTATAGAGAGTCTAGCCAGTCATTAGGGTGCCTTTCCATTCTTACAGTTCATTTTCTTTTTAGCCCTGTCATTTCTGACCTCGAACTGCCTTCATCTTCTTACTCATTGAAGGCACAGAAGTTCTTTCATAGAGATGAACCAGTGGGGTGTCATTTAAAATGATAAGGGAAAAAAAATGTGAATTTGGTGACTCTGTCAGAAAATAGGTGTCCTTAGATTGTGGCAACATGGTTCATTTCCAGGTGCTCGTGCTCTTCTCGTGAAAAGAATTCACCAATTCTCTTTTAAGTTGGGAATTCCTAATGGTTGCAAGTTTTTCCTAACTATGCCGAAACCCATTCTTAAATTTGATTACCACCATTTTTTTTCACTTAGCTTATTAACTGGGGAGACCATAGTCTCTTGGGTCTAGAACATCTTGAGATCTGAAATCAGTGGGTATGCCCATGTTTCCTGCATTTATTCCTTATATAACCGGTGTTCATAACCCCTAAAAGGAATATTTGTACATAGATAGAATGCAGTTCTACAGAGGTGAATTTAAGAGATTTTTTAAAAGGAATTCTTGTCTCCTCATACATGGATTTAGTTTTACCTAAGAGATTACCAAATTCAGATTAATATGATATTGTAGTAAGTGTGGATTTCAATACACCTTATTTTAAATATGACAAAGCATTCTTTCTGGATGGAAAGACCACTCTAACTAGGAACCTAAACCCAACAGGCTGTACAAATTATAGACATCTCTGGAAATAATTAGTTGCTATGTTTCCATTTTAGTTACCACAAAGCTAATTAAAACAATTCTTCACAGTTAGGAGATCTCTAACAGACTCAGAATTAGGGGAGTTGGATGGGCTCTTGCATTGAGGGAAAGCCTGAAAGAGCAAATTTACTCTTATCTTCAAGACAAAAACCTAAAATATTTCTGGGTCAGAATATACTTGCAGTGATAAATTAGACTTTGAATAACTGTTTAGCATAGTAGGGACCTTGCTGAAAATTAGGTCACCTTATGCATCATAACTTTAAGAAAATCCATATATTATTTCTGTATATTTCCTCTATAGGAAAATGGAGTTCATCACCTAAAAGAGACATCAAAGAACTAAAGAAACAATTTCTCCTGTCCCCTGCATGCTCTCGGGAATTAAGGATGATATCTCTTTTCCTTTAGCATTTGATAAAATCTCCAAGTAACTGCTAAGAATAGACATGATAAGAACTAGTAAAAACAGATTATTGGATAGATAAAACCCACCAAACTATTCTATTCACCACCTGCCTTGGAATTAGAGCTGTTAATATGATTATTTTAATCCAGAGGCAAGAAGAAGAGAATGTAGTGACAGAACACACAATTCTCTGCCATTGCGATAAAGATTAACATTTCTTGTGGGACAGAAGACTGAAAGCTTTCATTTTCTCCTATCACACCTCTGATGTGGTAATCATCTACATACACTTACATGTGATAACACAGGAGATGCTTCCTGTAGCTACATCAAGGATGTATTTTCACCAAGCCTCCTAGGAAACAATATTTTTTAAGCTCTTTATATAATTTTGAGACATACATGTCTATGATATTTATTTTAGTACTCATACTTTCGGATATAGTAAAGTGGTTTTGTTCTTTCTTCAATGTGTAGTGCCATTTTTTAATTCAAGTTTTATTAGTAATGTGGTAATTGCCAAGTGCTCATTTCTACTATTGGAAATGAGGCTTTTGTGGCCCTGTCTTTTGCTATGTGTCTGCAAGCTTCCATAATGCATCTTCCCATGGTCTTATCGTGCCATTCATTCTGCAAATACAGTGTCTTACATGCTGTCAAACCCTATAGAAACTTGACTTTTTATCTATTCTCCTCCCTCTCTCTTAGCAATAAAATTTATTTCAAAACAATCTAGATGAATGCAGTCACTTCTGTACTCTCTTGAAATCAGTTGTGGGTGGTGAAATATACTGAGGTCTAGAGGATGGGACCTGTGTTGTACCTCAGTGGAGAACTTGCCTAGCACGTGTGAGGCACTGGACATAGCTCCAGCACCACACAAAGAAGTGTAGACCAGAAGCTTATTGGGAAAGCATACCCATATTAGGTATGACCGTTAAATGTCTGAAGGTAGACGCTCAATGATCATGATGGAGGGCTCTAATGTGTATTTATATAGAGAGAGCTCGAGGCTGAACAGAGCCCCACTTCTTTATTTTTCCTTTGATCTTTTTTTTCTCTGGATTCTTCTTTCATCATAAAAAGGAACTTCTGTTTACCTCAACCACATTTTTTCCCATCATCATCTGTGTGAATTTCAAAGTTTTGTTGTTGTATTTTTTGTTTACTAATAATGTTTTAACCATTAGTTAATGACCCTCCCTACAGACATAAACTACTGTGTTGTAGCTATAAATTAACGCTAAATATAGCATAAAACACAAGAAAGAGGTAATGAAAATTCTTTAAATGCAAAGTTGGTTCATCATTATAGACACAAGCCACCTTGTTCAAGTCAGGAGAAAGTAGAAACTCTTTATTTGATGTTCTTTCCACTAAAAAAGAAGCCATAGAACCTATGGAGGCCAGTTTCTAAGATATAGAATTTCTAAAGAGCCCATCACCGATAATATGACCAACACTCAACAGACTGGCTTCTCTGGCATTACAGATATGCAGGTGTAGAGAAGGCCACAGATGGGTGGTGTGAAGAGACTGGCCACAGATGAACCATATGAAGAAGCTGATAAGATGGGTAATGTGAAGAGACAGGCCACAGATAGGTGGTACTATGGATTATTAAGTAATTAAGTAATTATTAAGTAATTAAGTAAACCAGAAAGAGAACAAAGTGTTGTATGAAGTCCACTTATTTTCTGATTTTCTGCTGTCTTCCTACCTTTTCCTCACAACACTAGTGTCATTGTGATGGCCTAGCTAGGTTTAGTTAAAATTTAGAACAAAATCCTGATCATATCCATCTGATACCCACCAGTCCTTCAGAGGTAAAAATCCAAGTGTGACCTACTGGTTTCTCTAGTGTCTGCTTTGCTAGGCTTTTGCTTGGTGCCTTGGCTCTTCGCCCCTTACAAGATGGGAATACTTGCATTTCTGTGTGGTTAATGTTCCTTTAGCTTTCATACATACCCTTGCACAGGTAGTCCTTGCCTATACGCCCCAGCATTGACTTAGTGCTCAAGATAACTCTACTTAACATTGAAGAGCAAGCTCAAAAGTTTTAACTACTTACTAAAGCAGAAGTATAAACTTGTGTAAATTATCAACTTCTCATCTTCTTTAATTGAAAGCCAGGGGCTGTGGATGGTTGCACATTCCAGCACTTAGGAAGCAGAGTCAGGAGAATCACGACTTCAAGGTCATCCGCAGCCACAAGGTTAGTTAGAGGCCAACTTGGACTACATGAGACTCACATGAAAGAAACAGGAGAGGAGTGGATTAGGGGTGGGAACAGAAGGGGAGTAGGGAAGATAGACTGGAAGGAGAGAATGGAAGGGAAACTGAGACCAGGATGTAAAAAAAGAAGAAAAGAATAGAAAAAAAGATGCAGAAAGAAAAAATGAATGTGTATTCATCTAGTTCTGTGAGGTTGAATTTGGTGTTTAGTATACAATAAACACATGTACTTAGCACACAATCCATAACCCAGATATGGATCTGCATATTCTTAGGACGTACACGTGATACATATCGCCTCAATTATTATTAAAGGAATTTCTCCACCCTTCTTTAATAAGTGCAACTCAGATTTATCTTTACTGGGTTCCTATACCTTTGAAAATCCTGTTATTTTTGATTGCTATTGACGGTAGAACAGAGAGTTGTGCAGTCGGAACATTTGGGGTTGAGTTTTTTTATGAGCTGGATGGGTTTGTGTAAGTTGACAGCCTCCCCATGCCTTGTAAAATGGGGTAATACAGACTCTATTTCCCAGGATTATTATAAAGCAGAAATGAGTTTATATATAAAGCTCTCAAGCTAGTGCCTGAAATACTGTAAGTGTTATAGAAGGATCTGCTATGCTAATTACATTTTTTTTTACATAGTTTCATTAAGGCAACAGAGGCTTTCTGAAGGCAGAGGTTGTGACATCAATGTTTTTAAATTCCCAGCACTTAATGTGAGGTAGCTAGTTAGATGGTAGAGGGATTAGAGGACACTAGAGATAGACCCTCTAGCAATTAGCAGCTTACAGAACTAAGACCTGGAACTGTAAGACTCTAATTACCGGACAGAGGTACTAGACCCCAGTCATGTCTTCGGCCCTGGGAGGAAGCATGGCATTCTGAGCTGTTCAGAAGGTCATTGACTGGGCCTCTATGAATATAAACCTGATTCCTCAAGGCCTAGCCTATGAGGGAATACTATATAGCAGAGAGTTTTCTGGTAATCAGAAATGTCATTGTCCCCTCATAGAAGAGCCAGTCCTAACAGGCCTACTAATCGCCAGGATAGAAAACACTCTTCAGGGAAGCTGTCTGTCCCCGACTCTTAGAAATAATTGTGTGTCCAAGAGTATATGGATACAATAGTCTCTCTGGTCATTGTCACCCTATGAATGTGTTCTGCTCTGCAGTGGACTCCTGGTCACTGTCTCTCTCTCATCCTTTGAGGGTATTCCACTTTGCTCTGTAATATAAGCGCATGTCTTCTACACTACCTGTTATGTATATTACCTAAATCCTTTTGAAGGAGGTCACAGAGACCAGTCAGGCAGCGAAGTGGGGGCCAGAGAGAGATTCCAGCGATTCTTGCTGCACATGTCACCACCACAGTTGCCATCCAGCAAATCTTTCCCGAATGACAGATGCTTTTTTTCTTCTTGTTTCATTAAAGAATAAGTTTAAAAGTCAAAGTTGATGAAGGTTTCCCTTAACCACTCCGAAATATATGACCCAGAAAGAATAAGAATGTTGGCATGCAATAGTTCCATCACTCTCCTGCTTGAATTTCTTTATTCCTGTCAGAGTTGATAAGGACCACAATAAGATTTAGAAAAAAATGCTAAATTGCTGACACTTGAAATGCCCTGCTAGAAATTCCGATGTTCCCGCTATTTTCATTCCCAGGGTTCTTGACTGTCGTAAGTAGGTTTATTTAAGGGCAACTGAATCCACGGAAATTTTTATTCTGAATGACAGATTGCAGTGAGTCTCTGCTTTGTATGTTTCCTGTACCGTGCAGTGTAACAGGTGGAGAATTTGCTGAACTTTCTTCTATTTGTTGTGTGTTGAATGTAAGTGTGTGAGCAGTGTGTGTGTGTGTGTGTGTGTGTGTGTGTGTGTGTGAGAGAGAGAGAGAGAGAGAGAGAGAGAGAGAGAGAGAGAGAGCGAGAGAGAGAGCGAGAGAGAGAGAGAGCGGGAGAGAGAGAGAGAGAGAGAGAGAGAGAGAGAGAGAGAGAGAGAGAGAGAGAGATGAATGTGCAGGTCTATACAGGCGTATGAGCAGGGCATAGAGTAGAACATCAGGTACCTTCTTTTACTTTCTATCTTATTCATTTGAGACATGACCCAGAGCAAGGCTGGCAACCAGAACATCCCAGGGACCCTTCTATCTCCACCCTGTAGATTACTGGGGTTACAAATGTGCCCAAAAGTGAGGCTGGTCTTGGAAGTAGGTGCTGGGATCTGAACTTAGGCCTGTTTATCTGTACAGTACATGCTTTTATCCACTAACTCCATCTCTCCAGCTCTACTTCGCTTGGGAGTTTCTAGTTAATAGACTCCATGGGTTCTTTTTAGTGCCCCACACCTAATACTTATTGCTGGTCTTGTGGGAACAATCTCACCAGTCAGTCAGAGAATTTTTATCAACTATGTATCATGATCACTTTTATGTTTTGGAAAGATCCGTCTAGAGTCCACAGGATGGAAATTTGGAAGAGTTGAGAGCAATATAGAAGATCAGTAGCTCGGGGGTACAATAATTCAGGCCAAAAAACTAAAACAGGAACAGTTGTGAGGATGGAGAGAAAAAGGGGGGTTGGGGAAATGTTATAATTATCATATTTAACCTTTGTATTGACTAGTGGTGATGAAATATATTCAGAGTCCCCATGTGTCTAGATTGGATTATTGGATACAGAGTAGAGCTTTTGATTAGCGAAGAAAGAAGAGAAGACATCCATTTTGTTTAGAAGCATAATTACTTGTTTTCTGTAGGTGAAATAGCTATGTGTGGTGTGATGAATACAGCTGGCCGGCCGCTGCTACAAAGCCCTGGAACCCAGGAGGGAGGTCATGGCTGTAAATATGGATTTAGAAGTCATCATTGCACAAGCACTCATGTGCACCATTCCTGTGGGTGACATGAGAGGCAATGCATTTACAGACAGAATAAGCGGAGAATGAGCTGTAATTTACTACAGTGGCAAACCAGTCTGCTTCCTAGGAGAGGAGGCAGAGAGTGCAGGAGATTCTTGGAGGAATTTGAGAAACTTCAAATGGGAAGTTGATGCTTAAGATCATGGAATAGTGTGTCCTTTCTTGGGGACCTTGAAAACCAGAATTGACCATTTATGCTTATATAGATGACCCGGTAAAGCAAGTAGGCATCAGGCAAACTTGTGGACATACCCTTAGTGCCTAATAACCTCCACTCACACCTTTTAACCTATTAAAAAGTACTCTGTTTTTGTTTTAATGTAAGATATGTTTGAGATTAACTAGCTAGTTTGTGTGACTATGTTCTTGCATGTGTAAGAGCTCATAGTTTGTGTGTGTGTGTGAGTGTGCAAGAGAGAGAGAGAGGTGGGGGTACAACTACAGATAACTTTAAGAATACATTGTAGGAAAATCAGACACAATTAACAGAAAAGGGAATTTTGAGCAAGGGTCAATTAGAGAAAAAGAGCCAAAATGTAGATCAAGTTCTGGAAAAGGCACTGGTCTACAAACTGAAGTGTTTATAAACATTTAACAATCAGTATGAAGTAATATTATGTTTGTTAAATCTAATGATGACATTTTGGTTTGGATTTTACACACACTGGACTTCATTTTTGAGACATTAGAGTTTTTTGTATTTCATAGAAATGTTTGTATTGGTTAAAGGAAAAGATCTTTATCACGAGTAGATTGAAAAACACTGTTACTATTTGATGTCCCTCTGTTTTCTTCTTGACATGCTTAGAGTCAATAAAAGAAAACAAAATTAAGAAAAAAGTGAAATAATATTTGGAGTAATAACTAGAAATCATTAGGTGCTATCTTCATATCAAAATAAGCTGTAGGAAA
This sequence comes from Myodes glareolus, assembly GCF_982192425.1. Lineage (NCBI taxonomy): Eukaryota > Metazoa > Chordata > Mammalia > Rodentia > Cricetidae > Myodes > Myodes glareolus. The sequence goes on from NC_142040.1 coordinate 55,466,403, forward strand.
TAATGTATAATAATGATATGAAATTTAAGATGATAGTTAGGAAAATTTCATAGAAGATTGTAAAAAAATTAGACTATGGTGACTTTCTAAAATGTATGTAAGGCGAAGGCAAGATTTTACCTTTAATTTCTTAGGGAATTTCAGCTGGGCCTGAGAGTTAAACTGACATTAAACTTATTAGCAGAACAAACGTAGACAAATTTATCTAGTGTAAGTTTTATGTGACATGGGATATTGGAGCCATCATAAGGACATGAAGGCCCAACAAAGTCACAAAACCTAAGTGCGTTAGCCTAGACTGAACAAAGAGAATGGAAAAAAGTAAACTACAGGGGAAAGACAAAGAGAGGTAAGGGTGATTTTAACAAGATCTGTTTGCTCAGAAATCTCCTGGTCTCCATCTCCCCTTCCTGAATGTCACTCTCCTCTGGGTGGACTTACTGCCTGCTCTCAAGTAAAAAAGGAAGAGGCAGGGTAGGTGCTCCTTCAGACAGGGTAGGTGCTCCTTCAGACCTTTGCTGTCATCTTGCTCTCTCTATGCCTATAATCTCTCTCTCTCTCTCTCTCCTACTCCTTTCTTCCCTCCCTCTGTGTGCTTGTGTTCATAAATGAATTCTGATGTCAAACTGCCATAATATGGGGTAGGATATCCTGTCCTCTTTTAGTATCATAAGGTAATGTGAATCAACTTAAATGTGCAAAGAACAAAGATGTGTCATTTGGCCACTAACGAGCAATTGGCTCTCCCAGGGACAGTCTTGATTTCTGGCTGACAGCCCATGCATCCAGAGGGCTCCTTTGGGTGCCTATGAATCCTAACATAATGCTGCCTTCAGGGAAGAGGTGTTGCAGTCTTAAACTCTAAGGCCTTTTCTGTGTCTTCCGTGTGAATTCAAGATCCACTGAGATCTTTAGCCACCTTTTTCATGTTCTTGAGGGACACCATGACCGAGGCAACTTGTAAAAGTAAGTATTTAATCGGGTGCTTGCCTGCAGTTTCAGAGTGACTCTATGGCCATCATGGCCAGGAGCGTGGTGGCAGGCAGACAGACGGGCACAGTGCTGTAGCTGGAGTTCAGGATTTATATATGTGGAAACAACAGCCATGAGGTAGAAAGAGAGCTAGCATGGACTTTTGAAAGCTGAAAGCCTGCCTCCAGTAACACATCTCCTCCAACAAGGCCACACCTCCTCCAACAAGGCCACACCCCCTATCTTCCCTAAACAGTTTCACCAACTGGAAACCAAGTATTCAAATATCTAAGTCTATGGGGACTTCTACAGCTGCATTTAATGGAATCCCCATGTGAAGCTGATCCCGTGGTGACGTGATCACACGCCCAAGGGACTCAACAGGGCATTGGTTAGCTATTAAGGTCTATGGACTCAACTTCCAAAACCCAGAGAATGTTTATCATTTTGATATTTATGAACGAAGAATGGCTTTTCTTCTAATCATTTAATTTCTTTTTCCAGCAGTCAATGAAGAGAGGTATGTTTTGCCTTAAACACAAGCTTTGAATTAATTTTAAAAATTGGTTTAAGTATTGAGGAGGAGTTATTACTAGATGGATGGAATAGGTATGAAAAGGCTATCAAATTTATATTGCGAATTTCCCCTTTTTCCTTATTGTCTTTTTTTAAACCTTACCTCATGCATTTTAGTTTGAAAGTGGTGCTATTATTATTATTTTCCCATATAAGCCCTGTTTCTGAATCAAAGTTTCCTTACAGTAAATAATGAGGTTGGATCCTTTTAGAGAATTCTATTACCATGGTACAATTAGTTTGTTGTTTACCAGTAAAAACAAAACAAAACAAAACAAAAACCCTCAAAAGTAGGCTTACTGTACATCAAATCAAACAAACGGCTGCTCCAACCAGGGATCCACTTCTGCAAAGCCATTTATTGTTGCAGGGTATATAACATCCTTTTATAATTTATTTATGATGCCGGTTGTTTTTCATGAGAAACTCAGAACTTGGTACGTTGTGTGCCTCTGAAATTGTTTCCATAGTCACAAACAGCAGGAGCGCATGATTGTTTCATGGAAGAATTCTCCAGTCATTATGTCATAACTGCTTAATCTAGACAAAGTATTACTGTGTCACAGTGGCGCCTTAGTGAAGATAAATCACACTTCATTATGTTGTTCGCCTCTGTGTAGTTGGAATTATATACTCTTAAAAAAAAAAGAATTATACATTCTTACAGGTTGGGGAAATTTTATAAATGAGATATTTTTAAACCTGAAATTGTAGAAAAAACTTAACTGAGATTAATGGAGGAAAAACAGTGTTTACCTATATTTTTATTGTTATCTCTTGTGGAAAATATTTAACTTTCAGAAAATTTGGATTACTGTAGAGAAATTGACCTGTACCCAAACTGGGGCTTAGAGATTGAAAACAACTTAATTATTCACTAAAAAATTACCTGTTGATGGGAATGAAAACATACATTTTCTAGATGTAAGTTTTTGATTTTTTGATAGATTAATTTAAGAAAAATTTTCTCTGCTTATAATTATTCAAAAATATAGAAATAGACCTCCTCTTGTACAGGATGGTGGTAATAGCCTTCACTTAGACTGTGCTGTGACTAATGGTCTCTGCTTGCACTACTTGGGAAATATGATGACTGCAAAAAACCTGAATTGTTTTGAATATTATATTGGTTTCCCTAGAAGTGGAGAGCAACGGATCAATTAATTATACTTAGGAAAATGTGGGAAGTTGATTAGCATTCAAATCCCTTGAAGTGTTTACATACTTGTTAGGATTTTGGCCTTGCCAGGGACTTATTTGAGTAGTGCTTTCAAGAAGTGTTACAATAATTTTTTAAATTGAAAATGGGTTTTTTCCCCTTACTGTACTTTCTGATTATGTTTTTCTTTCCCTTTACCCTTCCCAGTTTCTCCCAGTGTCCATTTATATCTAGATCCGTCCCCTTTCTGTCTCTTACTAGAAAACAATAAGCCATCTAAGGGATACTAATAAAATAAACGTATAAGATAATAAGATAAACAAAAACAGACAAATCAGAATAGGATAAAACAAAAACAAACAAGCAGAAGGAAAGAGTCTAAGAAAAAGCACAAGAAACAGATGCAGATACAGAGACATACTTGTTCTCACACTCAGGAACGCCATAAAAATACAAAACCCATAGGGAAAATAGTAAAAAAAAAAAAAAAAAAAAAAAAAAAGATGAAAATTAAAATACTGCAAAGGCTCAGACATGGCATTTTAGGACATGGAACTCTGAAGACTCCATCGTGTTCATTTTTTGTTGGCCATCTACTCCTAAGAGTAATTTGTTTCCCCAGGGAGACTGCCTCGTGGCAGACAACTAATTTTTCATTTTCAGGTAGTTATCCCTTTGAGATAGCGTATGGCTTAGGGCTGGGGTCCGTGAGCACTTCTGCTTTCAGCTCTCGGACTCCATCTACTGCAGACCTGTACAGGCCCTGGGCCTGCTGCCCCAGTCTCTGCGAGTTCCTGCTGTGATTAGGTCTGGTTTCCTTGGTACTATCTATCTCCCCTGGCTCTTACACTCTCTGCCTCCTCTTCTGGGGCTCCTGAGCTCCGAGGGGAGGCATTTGATCCTGTTTAGGGCTAAGTATTCGGACATTTCACTCTGAATATTGTCTGGCTGAGGGTCTCTGTATTTGTTCTCATTTAATCTGGAAGAAAGCCTCTCTGTGATGGTTGAGCATTCAAAGAATTATGAATATAGCGTAATGTCATTAGGAGTAATTTTATTTCGTTTTCTCCTAGGTCCATCATGTACTATCTAGTCTCAGTTTCTTGGTCACCGAAGTAATGATGGGTATGGTGTGGTCCTTATATCGAATCTGATATTGATTGTTTAATCCAACAAGCTTTGTGCCACCTTTTCATTTACATATCTTGCAGGCAGGACATCATTGTAAATGGAAGGATTTGTAGCTGGGTTGATATTTACGTTTCTCATTTGGTACTGTACAGAGCACCTCCTGGCAATTAGAGCACTGGTTAGGAGGGGTGAAGTCTCTAGATTGGCTTTAGCTCAACCTCCCCATGTTAAATAAATTACGTAGTTGGTGTCTTCACTTCAGCAATAAGGTCTTTTGGTCATTTTGTGGAGTACTTTATATATTTTGGATATTCGTCTTCTATTGGATGTGTAGTTTCTAAAACACATTTCTCATTCTGTAGACTTTTGCCTTGTCTTGATGATGGTGTCATTTGCTGTGCATAAGTTTTTCAGTTTCAAGAGGTCCCACTTATGAATTGTTGCTCTTAGTGTCTGGGCTATTGTTCTGTTCAGAGTCTTTTCCCGTACTAATGCAGTCAATGCTATTCTCCAATTTTTCATCCAGCAGCTTAAGTGTATCTGGTTTTATAGCGAAGTCTTTGGTCCATTTGTAGTATTTGTGTATAGGGTGATAAATACAGGTCTATTTGGATCCTTCTATATGTAGCCATCTGGTTTTGCCTGCATCGTTTGTTGAGGATACTGTCTTTATTTCCAGTGTGTATTTCTGATTTCTTTATCAGAAATCAGGCGGCCAAAGATGTGTGATCGTATGTCTGTTTCTTCAATTTGATGCCATTGATTGGTATATCTGTTTTGTGTCACCACCATGCTGTTTTTATCACTACAACCCTGTAGTACAACTTGAAACTGGGGATCGGCAGTGATTTGTCCAGCAGTTCTTTCATTGTTCAGGATTGTTTTAGATGTCCTATGTTTTCTATGTTTTTATATGAAGTTGAGAATTGTCCTTTCAAGACCAGTAAAAAATTGTGTTGGAACTTTGATGGCGATTGCATTGAATGTGTAGAATACTTTTGGTAGGATGGATATTTTACTATTTTAATCTTATCAATCCATGAGAATGGGAGATCTTTATATCAACAGATAGCTTCAATTTTTCCTTCAATGTCTTAATGTTTTTTTTATCATAAAGTCTTTCACTTACTTGGCGAGAGTAACCCCAAGATATATTATTTTTTAAGACATTGTGAGAGGTATTGTTTTCCTAATTTCTAACACAGTCTGTCATTTCTATATAGGAGGGCTACTGATTATTGTGAGTTAATTTTGTATCCAGCTACTTTATTGAAATTTTTATCAACTCTTGGAATTTTTCAGGGTCACTTATGTATACAAGTATACATATATTATATCTATATCTGCAAATAAAGATACTTTGACCTTTTCCCTTTCAATTTGTGTCTCTTTGACATTCTTCAGTTATCTTATTATGCTAGCTAAAACTTCAAGTACTATATTGAATAGGTAGTTATGGAGAGAGTGGACAACCTTGTCTTGTTCCTGATTTTAGTGAAATTGCTTTGAGGTTCTCTCTAAGTTCATGTTGGCTATGCGCTTGCTGAAAATTTTTTTGTGTGTGTTGAGATATGTCCATGTATCCCAAATATCTCCAAGACATCATGAAGCACCGTAGATTTTGTCAAAGGTCTTTTCTGCATCTAATGAGATGATAACATGATTTTTGTCATTCAATTTGTTTATAAGGTGGATTACATTTGTTGATTTATATATGCTGAACCATCCTTGTACCTCTGGGATGAAGTCTACTTGATCATGATAGATGATCTTTTTGATGTACTCTTGGATTCTGTTCACAAGTATTTTATTGAGAATTTTTGCATCTGTGTTCACAAGGAAAACTGGTATATAGTTCTCTTTGTTGGGTTTTTAATGTGGTTTGGATACTAGGGTACTATAGTCTCATAAAACAAATTTGGGAGATATCCCTTCTGTTTTTATTTTAAGGAATAATTTGAGGCTTATTAACATTAACTTTTCTTTGAAAGCATGGTAGAATTCTGTGTCTAAACTATCTAGTTCTGGGTATTTTTAGTTGGTAGACTTTAGTCAGTGTTTCTATTTCACTAGGAGTTATAGGTCTGTTTAAATTGCCTATCTGATTTTGTTTTAACTTTGGTAGCATTCATTGAAAAAGTTATCCATTTCTTTTTGATTTTCTAATTTGGTTGAGTACTAGTTTTTAAAGTATCTCCTTATGATTCTCTGGAAATTTTTGGTGACTGTTGTTATGCCCCTGCCTTTCTACTCTTATTTTTTAAATTTGGATCTTCTCTCTGCCCTTTGTTTAATTTGTCTAAGAGTTTTTCAATCTTAATTTTCTCAAAAGCTTAACTTTTGTTTCATTGATTCTTTTTATGTTCTTTTAATTCTATTTTATTGATTTCAGCCCTGAATTTGATTATTTCTTGCCATCTACTCCTTTTGGGTGTGATTTCTTCTTTTTATTTTAGATCTTTCAAGTGTACTGATAAGTTACTAATATGAGATCTCTCTCTCTTTTTTTAAATGAAGTTACTTAGTGTTATAAACACGCCTCTTAGAATGGCTTTTATTATATCAATGGTCATTTGCTTAAATATATTGTGTTTTCATTTTCGTTCAATTCCAGAAAGATTTTAAGGTTTTTTTTTATTAATTTCTGTCTTGATCCATTTTTTTTATTCACAGTGATTGTTCACTTTTCATGAGTTTGTAAGCATTCTGTTGTTTCTGTTGTTGACACCCAGTCTGTGGTGGTCAGAGAGAATACAAGATGTTATTTTAATTTCTTTGTATTTGTTGAAACTAGTGCTATGTCTGAGTATGTGGTCAATTTTGGAGAAAGTTACATAAGGTGCTGAGAAGAAGATATATTCTTTTATATTTGGGTGAAATGTTCTGTAATTATCTTTTAGAATCCTTTTGGTTTATGATGTCGATTATTTCCCACATTTCTCTGTTTAGTTTTGTCTTTATGTCCTGTCTATTGCAAGAATAGGGTATTGAAGTCGCCCAGTATCAGTGTGTGAGGGTCAATATGCAATTTAAGTTGTAGTAGAGTTGCTTTTTTCTTTTTTATGAACTTGAGTGCTTTTTTGTTTGGTGCATAGATGTTAAGTATTGCAATGTCCTCTTGGGTTTTTCCTTTGATGTCCTCCCCCATCTCTTCTGATTAGTTTTGATTTGAAGCATTTTACAGTAAATTTAATTTCAAGTTCTTCATGGGTTTTAGTTTTGAATCTAGAATACAAAATCACTTTGTTCCATGTCGTAAGGACAGTGTTCTAGTGGACTGGGCAAAATAAACTGAGTTTATAGTCAGAAATTTGCTGAGGAACACAGAAACAATGGATGGAAAATGGATTGGCTATTTCAAAATTACTTTCCAGGGAAGATAGAACAAGGAAAACAAAGCAAGAAATAGCAGTTTGTTTAATACCAGCTTCCCTCAGGCTGCTTTTTACTGAGAATTACAGGATTCTAGGGCTTAAGGATTAACACAAAGGAACTTCACAGTCTATTGAATGGTCTTGGAAGGTTTTGTTGGCTCTCTTTCTTGTGTCTCAGCCATTTTCTGGGTGGTGACTTGGAACTTTGTTGTGGGAGACTCCGTTGTTTATGATCTGGTGTGTTCAGTCTCAGTTCACGAAACAACAGTCTCATAATTAAAACATTTCCTTTGGGTTTTTTTTTTTTGAGAGTCTTGCCATGGTAGCCTTGACTGCCCTAGAATTTGTGCATATCAGGCTGCCTGGAGCTTCATGGCACTATCCTGCCTCTGCCTCTTTAGTGCTGGAGTGACAGGTCTTTGCCACTATGCCTAGAGGGCTTTGTAATTTTTGTTTAACAGTGGATAAACTGGTTAGGCCAGTTTTCCACAGTCTGAGTGGACTTATTGTTACTTAAGTATATTAATTATATAGAATAAGGTTTCCATTATGATATTTTCACACATATGTGTGATGCACTTTGATTACATTCTTCCCTCTTTGTTCTTCCTTTTTTTCAAGTAGTATCTCTCATGCTTTCATGTCTTTTGTGTCTATACCTACATTTCTGTTACAAGAGAAAACAGGATATTCATCTTTGTGAGTATTGTTTGTTTCACTTAACATGCTGGTCTCTGATTCAGTCCTTTTTCCTGCAAAAAGCGTTTCATTTTTGTTTGTGGCTGAATAAAAGTCTTTTGTGTCTATACATAACCTTATAAATACCTGTTCATCTTGATAGATGTGTAGGCTGATTCTGTTAACTTGGCTGTTGTGAGCAGTGCTGAAATAAACATAGGTATGCAGGAATCAGTGGTGGGTGCTGACTTAGGACTCCTGGAGGAGTTTCATCAAAGCAGGGACAACATGTTTGCTTGTGTACTTTCTTTAATTTTCAATGTATTATTTATTCTTTTGAACATACATTTCAAAGGAGGAGGTAGGTGTTCCAGATGCTCAGGCTCTTGTTACAGAAACACGGGGTTGTCATCAAAGATTTACCTGCAGGGCTCAGGTTATAAATTCAGCATTTGATGCCCGGGAAGGCTGTCAAGGTTAAATCTACCCTTCTGCAGCAAAACGATGTGAGTGTTCTGAAAAGAGAGACAATACCAACTAATGGTGCATCTCCCCATTTGCCAATCTAGTTCATCTGGACCTGCCTGCGGAAAGCAGTTAGATAGAAATTCAGTCTTAGGTAATTTAGTTAGCATCATTAGTGTAAGTCTGGACTAAATATCAAGTAGAAGACATATATGAAAATACAATTATTTTTAACAAAACGAAAATAGAATGAAAATAATAGCATGTAAGAAAGGTACAAGGAAGGAAGGAATGATTTGTGGAGTCAAGGAAATAAATTTTAGGTGGAATGTATAAATACTAAGATGGCATTGCCACACTGTCCTATAAATAGCCATAGCAAATCCTAATCTAAATAATGAAGTTATCCATTTACCTCTTAGGAGTAATCCTCCTCCCTTTTAGTCGTGGGTATGTGGGTACAAGAATTGGGCTCTCTCTTAGCTCAAAGACATCATTACATAAGAAGGAGGAAAAGATTAGGGGGAGAAGCTTCTCAGTGGAGGCCCTCTCCAAGCTGAATTTTAAGTGCTGCTTCTGATGTAAGTTTCCTCTTTTTCATTAAAGAGGGGTATTGAGGAATCACTGCAAGCAGAATGGCTGTTCACACAGCCCTTTTCACAGGATATTCTTAGGGGTCTGCATTTTTCAGGGCCTTGTGTCTGGTGGTGGAGTAGAACTGATGCAGATGGTGGAGAAACAAATTCGGTGGAAGCTGCTGCCACGAGCAATATGGTTTCATCTTGGACACAATGCCGTCATTGTGCTGGCAGCATTCACTCGGTTGCAGATGTATTCATTTGCAAATCACCCACTGTTCATTCCCCTTTGCAAACTAAGAATGTGTCATTCCAGGAAGGTCAGCCCATCCATGACCCACTAGGTTCTTTAAAAGCTTGCCCTTACACTGATTTCCCTATTCCCGCCCCCCCCCTTTCCATTTCCTCTTCAAGGTTGTAAGGGCTACAGACTGCTGCAGATTTGGAAGGTGATTCCCTCCCTAAACGTGCCTGTGAACGCTCACTGTAAATAGTTCCTGGCACATCCATTTGATGACAAACTGAAATTAATGAAGCTAGCCATTCATTGATAGGGTAAACTTGTGAGACAGAAAGTCTTAAGTCGGTGAAGGCTAATTTGCTAAAGCAAATATGCAATGAGCAGAGCTGAATCATATTTAAGAAGATAACTATTTTATTTGGTGGTGGGAGACAGTTTTCCTGTCCTTGGAGTGTACAGATACAAGTTTTCTACAAAGTCTGAATACTTTTTATTAAGGAAACAAGAGACAAACTGCCTATGATACAGGAAAATAATTTTCTAATAATCACAGAGCAGACTTGGAGCTTAGTGTTTTATCAAGGCCGGGTAGTTTCAATTTAGATGGACCAAGATGGAACTGCTTCCTGTTGTATGCCAATGGCAGGGCCTGAAGTTCAGAGTTGGCAGACCATGCAAGCAGCTGATGACTGGCAAAGGCATCTGGAGAGAGTGAGGGCAGTTTGCAGAGGAAGTTTACCCTCGGCCATAAGATACCTGAGATAAAATTCAGATAATTGAATGCTACATCTCCCCATGCCAGCACCCTGGTCTCTCTAACACACTCTTCTAATCCACCGAGAATTCCTTATGTAGAGATTTTAGTGTAGGACACAGTTGGTTTTGACTTCCTATGTTTTGAATAATATCTAAGATGAGTTTTTGGCATTTTTAAAAATACTAGATAGCCTCTTTCCAATGTATGTGTCATTATAACATTATACACTATAGGGTTTCCATTAGGGAGTTACTTTTCTTATTGTTGGGACAAACTATGTGGTCAAGGTACTTAGGGAAGGGGAAAAGGTTTCATAGTGATTTAGCGTTGGACTCACCTAGGAGACACACATTTTGGTGAGTCTATGAGGTTATTTAGCTTCCAGAGAGGTTTAGCTGAGGGAAGAAGACCCAGATTGAATGTAAGTGGCACAATCCCATTGGCTAGGGCTCTCAACTTAGTAAAAAGAAGGTGAGCTGAGCCCCAGCATTCATCTCTGTCTGATTCCTGACTATACACCCTATGTGATCAGCTACCTCACAGCCCTCCTGCCATGAATCTCCCAACATGATGGACTGTCTTTTCAAACTGCGAGCCAAAATAAGTGCTCTCTTCTGCTAGGCCAGGTAATTGTCACAGCAACAAGATAAGTAATTAATTATCTTTCACCCTCTAATGAAAATACTAAACATTCTCAATTAACCTTATTTCCATAACAAACTTTAAAATGTTTTTATGTAAAACAGGGCATGATGGAACATACCCTTAAACCCAGTAATGGGGTGGCAGAGGCCGAGAAGATCTCTGTGAGTTCCAGGTCAGCTTCATCTACCTTGTGAATTCCAAGCTTGCCTGGACTAAAATATTTTTTGAGTAATTTCAAATTTACATAAAAGTTGTAAAGAAGATATGAAAGTTAATATGTCCTTAATCTAATTTTCCCTTCATTGTTGATGTCCTACATGATATACTTGTCAAACCTAAGGTATCAATAGCGTTGCTACTGATGAAACCCCAGGCTTTATTTGTATTTCACTGGTCTTTCTATTAGTGTCCCCTCCATGGCACCACTGTTTTATTATCCAATCAAAGATAGCACACTGCATTCACTCTTCTTGTCTCCTCGAACCTGTGATAGAGTCTTACTTTTTTCTTGCTTTTCCATGATATTTATAGGTTGGAAGAATGCTAGTCAGGTGCTTTGTAGGATGAACCCCACTTTAGTGGGTAAGAGGTATTTTTCATGATTATCCTGGGTCTGTGGGTTTCTGGGAGGATGTGAAGAGCCATGTCAACATTTTTACTAGGAGGTTCATGCCATCAGCACGGACTTACCACCAGCAACATCAGCATCCACCATCTGTTTCATCCAAAAAATCGTGTTTGCTAGGTTTCCTCACTGAGAAGTAACTCTATTTGGGGGGGTTTAAAATTTCTTTCTCAATAAAAATCATGCAGAAATCCCAGGTCTCAGTACTCATATTGCAACGTTCTTCAAGTTAGGTCATTTCGTTATGTATTGTATTAGTTAAATAATCAAGCCAAGATAAAGGTACTAATCACGAGCTCTAATCCGATACGACTGTTTTCTATCTAAGAGGAGGAAACACCAAGTGAAATGTCTGAGGACAGAGAGATTCAGGGAAGCCTGCCATGCGCTCATGGAGGCAGTGGTTGCAATGACGACGTAGCTACACACTGAGGATGGGCAGTTGTCCCAAAAGACTGGAACAGCAGAGAGGGTGCGTTCTGCTATCACATTGTGTTGGTTGTTCATCAGTCAAAGACAAGTTGCCAGTGGAATCACATAAACATGGTAGAAGCCTCCCCAAACTCAGGTCTGTCATGACAACCATCAAATAATTCTGTTCAAAATAGGAATAAAATAATTTTCATTTTGCAAGTGGTCAAATAATGCCATTCTGAGTGTTCTCAGTCGCTGCTTTGTGTGACCCTTTCCTTAACACAGTACTGAATACAGGAATGCCATGAAAATGGTCAGTTCTGACCTTTCACACAAAATTCTCCCAAATCATCCCCATCAGCATAATTTTGATTGAATGAATTGGCAGGCTAGTTTGTCTCTAACCACTTGAACTTTTAAGTATTTATAATGCCTTAAACTGTAGTTTGAGGAATCTGATGGAGCTCAGGGTAGAGCACTTGCCTAGCATACACAAGGTTCTGGATTCAAATATTAGAACAAGCCTCACCTCACCCTCTTTAAAAAGGTCAACTATAGTTCCAAACCCAGTGTTTTTCCCCTCTAAAAGGAAAACAGCAGACAGCAGCTTGAGCCTGTTATATGTAAAGCTCCCCCCAAAACTGTGGTTTCCTCCATGTCCACATGAATAGCGTAAGTTTGATGTTGTTTGAGAAAGTTGGTTCTTTTGGTTTTCATTGGACTTCATCTCTCCCTTCTTTCTTCCATGCCTGTCTCTTGGCCTTTTGCTTGCTAGCTTTCTTATTTTATTTTATTTAAAAAGAGGTATGTATGTATATATACTCATTTTAAGTACACATTAAGTCTGGCTATAACAAGGAAAAAGAAACATGAAAATTCTTTTTTTGTATTACCTTGTTTGCAGCAATGACGATTATTATCTGAAATTCTTGAACATTTCATTAAATTTACTTTAAAATTTAATTATGTAAAATCAGTGCATGAGAGCTTGTATAATCATCATGGCTTGGAAGATGATCCCTTAAGAGTTGCACACTCAGGGGAGCTGGGAGGCTGCATTAACAATTACCAAAATATGCTTAATGCAAGCCCATTTTTTTTTACATGTAGCATTTACTGGAAAAATTCCAAAACCTTATGAATATGTATGGTCTAAATTGTTCATTTATCTTAGCAGCCAACAAGTGTTTCTTAGTATACAGCATTGGACATTAAATACTTTTTTAAAACTATGCTACTGAAACATGGAGACAGAAGTGCCAATCTTTGTTGCCTTTAACATTTATATATAATTTTAAAACACAATTATACACACAAACATATACAGAGAATATATATGCATATGCATATTACAAACATATATCTTCCTACATGAAGTGTCTGTGTTTAACATTTTATGTTAACACAGGACTGTTCCAGGGTTGATAAATCAAGTCATTTTCTTGAGTACCTATTTATTATCATTTATTAACTTGGTCCCCACGTCACTTTAGCGAGTTTGTGTTAGAAAAGAGGAGCCTCAAGAGACTGAGGCGGAGAGACTGTGTCACTAGCATGTCTGAGGGAAAAAGAAAGTTTGTTTTTCTGTTGTTCCTTCTTGTTGTTTAGCATTGTATTTTCAGGGAATTTGCAAGAGTAAACAAGTGTGGTACTTTCTGTGTTCTTAACTGATGGGAGTTCAGCAAATGCTGCCCTACAATATAACAGTGTGGTCGCTGCTCAAACAGCAGAAGCTCACACACATCTCCAAAGAAGACTGTTAGGAAAAAATCTTAAAAAGAGCCTCTTCACTGATGCAGAATAACTCCAATTAAACCAAATTAGACCAAATCAAAAACGCCCACGTTTAATAAATGCCACAGTTCCGGCTGGACCGGGACAGCATAGTGGGGGGAAGAGCCTGCACAAACCCTGGAGACCACATGTTCCTTTTCCAGCTAGAGCCTAAATAGCCTCTGTGGGGAAGGGTCAGTGCTTGGCAGGCTGGAAATTGGAGTACAGACCAAGGCAACTTCCAAGGGGAAGGAGCCTGAGATGGAGCTTTCTGCTCCATTGATGCTCCATTGGCACCCCAAGGATGGATGCCAGAGACTGGGGTGACACTTCCAATCATCCCAGACTCCTTGGATATAGGGGTGTTAGGGGACTGGGGTCTCAGTTTTGACCAAACAGACACCACTTCCTACCTACCACTACCACCCAATAGTGCCATCATATTATAAATCCATCAATAAACTAATCGTTTATTAGGTCAGAGACCCCATGATCTAATCATCTCTGAGCACATCCTCATAGGCACACACGGAGGTGTGCTTCATCAATTTCTCATGCGTTGCTTATCCTGATCACAGGAAATTGAAACTGACCATCATAAGTCTACCATTTGTCAAGCTGTGAAATTAAATGAAATTAGGACATGCAAAATGTTTACAAATATCCTCCTGTGGGCACTGCTCTAAAGACACTGGCGGTTTTTTAGTAACCGTTTGTGTCTTATATTTCTACCACAAGGGAATAAATGTTCAGTGTTTGTTGGAACTTTTCCTCCTGTATGGGATTTCCTCCCTCAGTTTCTGTGAATCTCTTCCCTACCATGTCCAAAAATCTGTTCTGAACTGCACAAACTCTGCAGAGAAAGCCTGTTTCGTCTCCAAACTTCAACTCTTGTCTGTATTGCCTCAGCACCTGGGTATTCTATTTTATATATTCGTTTATATATCTTATTTATGGAAACTCCCGAATATTTTTTATCACTTTAATCTCATTCTGCCTTGAAGTAATTGATATTCTTGGCCTTAAATTAGACAGATGACAAAAGAATTACTTTGTCAGATGTTGTAATAATATTAAATCAAATTAAATCTGATAGATTTAGTGTATCAGTTATAGTATATTATATCATATTTCTCAAAAAAATATTCTGTTTACTTGAGACAAGCCTCACCATGTAACTGTAGCTGCCCTTGAGCTTTCGACCATTCTGTGTCAGCTTCTGAGTGCTGGGATAGTAGCTATATACTATCACAACCAGCATTTTGAAATGTATATATGTGTGTGTGTGTGTGTGTGTGTGTGTACACACATGTTTACATATACCGATATACAAATATACGCATGTTTGGTTATATATGTAATATACATATAACATAGCATAAACATTAAATAAATGTAGTTATATATACAAATATGTGTTTGTAAAGATATGCACGTATGCATGTAAATATGTACACATACATATTACTACCCAGGTATAACTTATACTTCTACCAAACTGGAATAATTCTCTTTATATATTCCTATAAGGCCTCCCCAGTGCTTTGTGTATGTGGTGTAGATATGTACATATGTTTCCTAGTCTTAAGGTTTTGATTATCCCCTAACTTGTTTTTCTTAGTGGCCTTATTTAGTTTCTTTCTAAATTCAAATAAAGAAATGTGCTATGTGGACTATTTCTGAAGTAATCTAAGTAAATTTTCTAATTACTTTTGAATTAAAAATTCATTTTGTTAATACATAACAGCTGTGCAAATGAGATAAATATCTGGGCTACACGAAGACTCAGAACAGCCAAGGTGTTTCTTTTCATTGAGTATAGCCATGTGAGTTCACATGGTTCTTCATACACTATTTTGACAGCATGGAAAGAAAATGCATCTATTAGAAACCGTGTTTTTAAATTTTGATCTTTTCCAGGTTAGTGATGTGTAGTGAAATACTTTCACTGTGCTGGGCAGAGTGGCAGATCTTAGTTAGCTCCATGATCATGAGGGGTAAACTGCTACAGTAAACAGTGCTTCTGAATGATGATGCTGGCTAAGTAGGTTAGGTCTACTAAGTACAGCTATAGCATGTTTCTAACTCGTGACAAGTTTATCAGGACATAACTGTGTTGGAAGTTCATTTGTATCTGTATACCTATTTGATGGGAAGGCATAGATCACTTAAAGTGGGACAATAAAGTCCACTTGGAATGTACAGTGGATGAAAGAGGAGAAAAAGAAAAACATGGAAAGCCAGTGAGACCAAAAGGCAAAGTCTTGTATGATGGTCTGATTTGTTCTGTAGGCTATTGTGTGAAACTGTTGTCATAGCCAGAACCTAGAAACAACCTAAATGCCCCTCGACCAAAGAGTGGATAAGGCCAGCTGAACTGGGTCTGAGCGAGCATGTGATCAAGCCGGACTCTCTGAATGTGACTGACAATGAGGGCGAACTGAGAAGCCAATGATAATGACACTGGATTTTGATTCTACTGCATGTACTGGCTTTTTGGGAGCCTAGTATGTTTGGATGCACACTTTCCTAGGATGGAGGGGAGGGGGCTTGGACTTCCCACAAGGCAGGGCACCATGACTTCTCTTAGGACTGGAGAGCAAGGGGGAGGGAGAGTGGGAGGGAAATAGGAGAATGGGAGGAGGTGGAAATTTTAAATAAATTTAAATAAAAAAGAAAGAAAATAAAGAAGATGTGGTACATCCATACAATGGAGTACTACAAAGTGGGAAAAAATGACATCTTGAAATTTGCTGGTAAATGGATGGATGTAAAAATTATCATATTGAGTGAGGTAACCCAGACCCAGAGAGACAAATATAATATGTACTCACTCATAAGTGGCCTTTAGACATAAAGCAAAGCAAAGTCAGGCTGTAATTCACAATCCCAGAAAATCTAGACAACAAAGAGGAACCTGAGAGAGACATACATGCATCTGATCTCCATGGGAAGTAGAAAATGACAAGTTTTTCTGAGTAAACTGGAAGTGTGAGGATCATAGGAGGCGGGAGAAGGGGAGTCGGGAGGAAGGGAGGGGAGCAGAGAAAAATATAGAGCCCAATAAAAACAATTTTAAAAAAAGGAAAGACAAGTCTAGAAGGGACCAAAAGTGAGCCAATGGAAATAGCTACTAAGGTAAGACAAGCCTTAAACACATCTAAACTCTAACTTTTCCATAAATATGCAAAGACAATCCTGTCTGCTCATGAATGTTTGCACATCTCCTGGTGTGCCTGCTTCATAAGCTGGAAGTTCCTTTCTCTGTGAAGACATCTCAGTCATCTCCATCCTGCCAGGAATCACTAGACTGAACGACCCTGGGCGACAGCTCCACAAAGCAATTACAATGCCCAGGAGGCTGCTTCACAGGGTTCAGTGGCATCTTATTTCAATTAGCATCTTCCTTAATTAGAAAGAAAGACAGAGGTACAGAAGGCCTGCTTTTCATTTTCACCCCTTACTTAGCTTTCTGGTTATCTGTTAAGTAAGATGACACATATGGAAATTTAGTGAGCCTAACTCATGGAAAATTTGACTGTAAGAAAAACACCAGTATTTAGACAGATAGGTGGTTCTTGCTAATTTTGTACACTCTTGAGTTTATTCAAGGTATTTTTTTTTTCGTTGTAGAAGCTGTATAGTGCTTTTAAAGCTGTCTTAGTGGACCCTCTATTCAAGACTGTTAGAGACAGTGTTCTAGTTTCACCAATACCACACACAGAAATTTCCAGTAGTACCGTCTGTTGTATAGGTACCTGTGCCCTAAAGATAGCAAAGCAGCAAAAAGAGACATGCTTCACCAGGACTAAGGATATAACAAACCAAGTATGATCAGGTGAAATATTAACTTACCTATGAGGGTACTTGATCTGACTATCCCACTCTTCCCTGGTCCTTTTGGAAATCAATCACTTGACTTTAACTATACAGTTCATGGGATAAAAAGTCAAAGGCAAATCAATACTTCCTAAACTTAGGTATAATTTGTAACCATGAAACAAAATATCTTGTATAAAAATGAAAAAGGGCATTCGAGAAGGGATTTTTTAAACTACAAAGAAGTTATCACTGGGTAATAACATAAATCAGTAGAGTTGGTAGCTCAGAGAAAATCTCTACCAGAAGAATTCCTGGCATTAACCACAGATATACTGAGATAGGAATCCCTAATCCAGGGCTTTACCTCATCTTTTTTTAATTAAAAGAGAGAAACACTTTTATTTAATTTCAATAGAACCTGTGAAAAACTTTCATCTGTCATATATGCAGCGGTAGGACTCTGATACAATGAATGGAATTGGGGTTTTCCTCTTTTTAGGTTAACAAAAATAACTTCCATTTGTTGCAGGTTTACCTTCTAAATGCCTTACATGAATGACTTAGCACATTCTGTACGAATATGTGTGGCTAATTCCATCACATTCATCTTACTAGGCAGGGAATTTGTAGCAAAACACACGGAGGTGTTCCCCCAGTTGTTGGCAATTCGGTGAGATCATTTGAACGCTGATTAGTGTAGCTCCAACATCTGAACTATTTTCGAAAACATTTTAATGACTGTCCAGTCGAAACTTAGTGTGTTCTGTGGCGATGATATTTTAAATTCTCCCTTAGAACAACACTGGCAATGGGCTTTGGAAACCTGTCCAGGAGTAGCTTATTAATTGGGACCTTTTAGTACGGAAGTCCACAGGTGTAATGTCACCTTGATACAAAGCGAATGAGGAAAAGTTCAGTCTGCTCCGTCTGTAACTTTGACGTGCTCTTTCAGACTCCTAGTTTGATCATTGTTACTGGGGATAAAAATGAAACCTAACTGTAAATGGAAAGAATTGTCCCAGTTTAGTCTTTGCAACCTACTCTTAGTATCCCCCTTTAAAACATAAAGTAGGGACATTGTGAGGGTAATGACCCTTTTTATTTATGTCAATCTTTGCCTGTTCAGCCATTTAACATTCAAATGACACTTGCTCTTACAGTTCAGATAAATATTCTGCTTTTGCCTGAAATCTCCTAGGGTTCAGGTAGGAAGACTGGCCTTCTACTCTCCCCCGTTCTTATCTGAACTTTCAGAGGGTCTCGTCTTTTCTCAAGTCTGAGTCATTTTTCCTTAGCTCCCCTCAGGCCTTGAATATCAACGAGTGCCAAGGGCTGCTTCTTGTGTTCCTCCTGTCAGTTTCTAATTTGGGAAATGGGAGGCAGCGGCCTCCTTGGACTATTTATACACATCTAAGGCGTCTACACCTTTAAACCCTGGGGGGCTTTCAAGAAAACCTTCACATTTCTATGTCACTTTCTGCTTGGATTCAAGGCCCTCAGCATTACAGATAATTTGCATTTTCGAGGTTTAGATGAGACGATGTCATGTGTTTGAACTGTTACTGGATGACAATACAGATCCTGAGTGTCAAGCCTGTGGACAATTAGTGGGAATTCCCATTGATTACTCTTTTTGCCCCTTCGCATTTCTGGAGATTTACAAAGAAAATCACTACATCTTTGGTTTTGCTCGAAAAGGTAAAACAAAATTATTCTTTCGGCAAAAGAAAGCTTTTCCTTTTTCATAAAATAAGATTATTAAGTGACCTGTGCTAAAAATACTTCTCCAGCTCAGTATTTTCCTTTACCTTTTCGTTGTCAGGCAGTAGCCTAACTCTGAGAAAATGTGAATTTTATGGTTAGGGACACTGACAGTACGGTATGGGGAAAACTGACAGTGTGTTTTCTCATTGACAGATATTTTATGTGTATTGAACTATTAATCCATGCAAACTTTATGACAGTTTATGAAGCAGAATTCTGTTATTGTTTCACCTTTACAGCTATGACTCTTTAATACGAGCAAAGGGACAGTGGCAAAGCGTCCTCTATCTATGTTCAGAAAATTAGGCAAACATATAAAGTGGTGGTCAGAGACCTGTTCAAAAACTGCTGCTTCTCTCTGTGGCAGCATCCTTGGGGTTAATCTCAACGGTGACTCAAATTCATTTTAAGAATTACCTCTGTCAAGATTTTAGTGGACACGCTTTTGAAGTTACTTTTAAAGATAAACTTAGTATATTGAATTCTGCACAGAGTGAGCCACGTCATAGAAAACCACTAGCACGGATTCCTTTTCCCCATGACCTTAGCAAATTAAAAGAGCTTGCATTTGGTTTTGAGCCGTCCCTCAATTTAATCGTTCATATCTATGTAACAGGTGGAATAATAACATTTTAGAAAAAAATAGCCTAAAGCAATTGAGTTCTATTTGTTTGACTTTGGGTAAGTAGTTTTTCCCTGATTTCCATTTGAATTTTAAAAGATCAAGAATAATTTCACTTTTTATTTTTCACCTATCTGTGTCTATGATAAATTTCAAATGGTTGCCCCTGAAGATGGGAGACACAGCTATGTGCTTCCTCTCTTTTTGTTTGAGCAGAGGGAGACTATTTGGGATATTATCCACTGTTGCTTTGTCTATGGCATTTTGTGATTTTGATGGACAAATAGCCTTGTCTGGCTTGTCAGATCCTTATTGCACAGGCTTTTGTTGAAAACAGTGACCTAACCCTTTTCCGACAATGGAAAGATGACCCTTGATACTGTAGCTGCTTTGAAGTAAGGGGTGAGGAGATTAAATTTCTTCACTTCTCATACAAACACTTATCAAATGTCGACCAAAATAAATGGATTTGCAATAATATAGATAATATAATGAAGATTCAGCTAAAATTTAAAAATGTTTGATTTTAGTTCCTACTTTCCTCCTGGAATCCAATCCTCAGATGCATTATTTAAGTTCGCTGGGATTTGGGTTTTCATTCTTATTAACTGAAACTAAGAATCTCTTTGTCTTTGATAATAAGTGTCATTTGATTTAATGATTTTTATTGATATTTAGAAGTGTGAAGAATAGACTTAGGCTTTGTACCAACTCCTTTCCCCATTCATGCATAGTTGGATAACGATTACTGTCTTTCATCAGAATGCCGCTTTTGCAGGGTCGCTGTTTAATGTCCAGGAGCATCACCACACTTTGGTACCAGTTCCAGTTCATCATTTGAGTTTAGGTGAGGCACTGAGATCTACCCCGTCATCAAATGAAGTCAGAAGAGTCAGCTAAGAATCCTGTACCAGCGCTTGTTGCCCTATACAGCCCTTCCTGAGTATGATACACAAGATCGGGAGAGCAGCGTCCAAGTCACTTACTGCTTCTTTTTCCTTTTCTCTGTATCTATCATGTTTCGTTTACTTTCCCAGAGCAGAGACTTCCATGGTTTTCAGAGTATCCAAGACTCACCCCCACCCTCAGAGAAAAGACTGTCAGAGTATTTACCTGCATAATCTTTCTTTCCAATCTGCCTCTAACAAAACCCACTATAGTTCATCTCCCAATGTTTTTCTTTGTTTCTACCTTTCCATCTTCTATATATGTTCTCCTCCTCTATTTCCTAGCTACCAAACTAATGTCAGTCATTAATCTCACTGTGCTTTCTCTTTATTTTATCGACTCATACAATAATGTCAATATCCTCAACACTATTGCTGACCATTTCTGGGCATATATCCTAAAGACTCTACTGATGTGGGATTCCTTTCTTTCTGCTGTAAATATTATTGGTTAATAAAAGAATTGCTTTGGGCCTATAGCAGAACTAAAGGGGAACAGAGCTAGGCAGGGAAAGGAGGCAGAGTCAGAGAGAAGCCATGTAGCTTGGACAAACACAGATGCCGGAACTTTACCCAGTAAGCCACAACCTCGTGGTGATAAATTAATATGTAAGAGTTTCCAATAAGAAGCTAGAGCTAATGGGCCAAGCAGTGATTTAATTAATACAGTTTCTGTGTGGTTATTTTGGGGCTAAGCAGCAGGGAATGAAACAAGCAGCCTCTTACAACACTCTACTCCCTACAACAAAGGCACCTGCACTTCCATCCATGTTCATTATAGGTCTGTTTACAATAGTGAAGAAATGGAACCACCTAATTTCTCATCAATGAATGAGTGGACAGATGAAATATGGTATTTACACACAACAAAAATGTTATCCTAAAGTTTAAATATGAATGAAATTGTGAGATTTGCAGGAAGCTGGATAGATCTAGAGTATATTGAGCTGAGTTGGGCAACCCAGGACTAGAAAGACAAACACTAAATATTCACTTAATCTGAGAATCTTGTTTATGAATTTTAAGACTGGTATGTTTACCTTTGGATGATATGATGGTAAGAGCTAGAAAGATAGAACACTACCAGAATAAGTAGAGGACAGATGTAAAGGACCTTAAGGGAAAGGGTATAGTAGAATGCTTGGACATGAAACTCAAGGAGGATGTACTAGGGGTGGGAGAGTCTAAACAGGGAATGGGTAGGAACATAACTAATGGGAAGAGGAGGGAGAAGTAACCCAAAGTAAAGATGTATGAAAAAGTCAAATGGAAACACATATTTTATGCTTATTTAAAATATAATCTAAAAAATGCCCCATATTTGAATAGAGGGACTCTCTTTGAATAGATAATACTCCCCACAAAAGCCATGGGCTATTATGCTAAAATCCCAGTGCCAAGTGTGTTCTACCTTCCTATGAGGTGTGGGATAATTTCATGTGACATGTGGGGTACCCCTAAAGGAGTAAGTCACAAAACAATCCCACACCAGTCTGGAATTATGATTAATAAAAGGGTTATTTATTAAAAGGGAAAAACTTACAGATCACTGTCCTAGAAAACAACTCTCTTAAACAACCAGGAAAAGAATCTGGTAGCTGGAAGTGGATTCTGAAACAAGAGAGGAGGCTACCGCTGCTTTTTCAAGCCATAGAGACCATGCCCAAGTGGGCTGGTATCTTAAAGGCTATTGGCTGAAGGAGTGAAAGGAGCTCCCGCAGCATACCCTATTATGAGCTCTGAGTTATTTCTGAGGTAGAGGGTACCTCATAGGGAGGCCAAAATGATAGCACTAATTGGAGTCTGTAAGTCAAAAAAGCAAATAAAACAAAAGCAACATGTAGCTGGGAGGGGAGAGTCTTGGTGGTGATAGGGGAGGGCTTGGAAGAGGAGTTGATGAAAACAAATATGCATGCATTAACTTCTCAAACAGTGAAAAAATAAAGACTAACAGCTAGTATACATTAAACATTCTTCTAAATAAAACCTTGGAGGACTTCATGAGAGTTTCGTGAAAGTACTGGGATTGTTACTACTTATAGATGAGTGAAACTGAACCAAGGAACAGTTATTTTGTTAAATTATAGATACCCGGTAAATTTCTGAGCTAGGATTCTAATCCAGGATATTGAAATTCAGAGTTCACTTCTGTACATGCACAATGTATTTTGTCCCGTGAGGATTTATTTATGGCTGTATGAGCTTATAAAATGATTATACAATGAAGCCTGTCAGGCAGATCCATCTACAGTGGGACCTGCACTATAACTCTTTGGTTAGGGAAGTGGTGTGCTGCTGACGATTGGACTTCGTTGACTGATAATTTCAAATTGAAATTCAGTGATGTGTGGATGAGTCCCACAGAGGGCACTCTGTGTGACACAAATGCGTGGGAGAGAGAAGAATGACACAGATATGAGCATGTGGAGGAGTTTGAGGAGTGGCCTGGGTCCTGGAGACTATTGTTAACTCAAAGGAGTCTGGGTCAGGCAGGCCCTTAGGAAGAACTTTAAGAGTAATTCTTTACCTCCCTGAAAAATGTGTGGGTCACTGTGGCTACTGTTTTGAGATGATTGCATATGTAGGCCATTGGTTTAACAGACGCAGCCCTTTTCTGACTCATGGATGACATTGCCATGTGAGGATTTGCTTGAGAACACAGAAGAGAGCAAAGACTCTGTCAAAGATCTTATAAAGCCATCTCTCCCAGAGAATTACCTGGTCAGTAATTGAATGTAATGCAGTAATGCCCATAGTGTCTCAGCTGAAACATTGAAAAGAGAGTAGACACTTTCCTTGTCCTCATATGCTTCATCCATTGATGCTCTGTTGGGGTGCTCATCCTTAATCATTAACAAGAAGCAGGAGGATCCACAGCATCCCAGCAGTAGTGATGATAGTGACATTCACTGAATGTCTTCACCCTTATGCAGGACTGTGTGAAGTCTGGGGCACCATCTTGTCACATGAATGAAGCATTTCCTGTTGACTTCCAAAAATACTAAGGAAATGAGTTAGAAGGGAACCCAGAATTTTATTCCCTTTCTTTACTTAGTGCAAGTCCCTCCTACCACATATCAGTCCCTACTTACTTTCCTTCTTTCTTTTCTCCCTCCTCCTCTTTCTTTTATTTTTTTGAGACAGGGTTTCTCTGTGTGTAGCCCTGGCTGTTCCTGGGACTCACTCTGTAGACCAGGCTGGCCTTGAACTCACAGAGATCCACCTGCCTCTGCCTCCTGAGTGCTGGGATCAAAGGTGTGCACCACAACCACCCAGCATTCTCTCTTCTTGGCATTGTCTGTTCAACTAAAATATCAGTGTCTCTCCTGGATGATAGGTAATTTGTATGCATGCAAAGGTAAAAAGTGAAGCATCAACTAAAACATCAAAAGTAATAAAAAGGTTTGGGAAGGTCGAGACACGGCATGTCTACAGGCCCATGTGTCAAGATGAGATCTCCAGGGTGAGGTTATTGAGAGTTCCGGGAACATTGAGAGGTGAAATATCACAGGAGGATTTTTGACATTGTGAATATGCCCTTGAAGGGCACTGTAGAACCCTGTTCCCCTCCTCACTTTGTTTGCTGCCTGGTTATGAAGTGAGTGTTCTCTACCATGTAGGCCTAGAGGATCAGGCTAACCCATCATGTATAGAACTTCCAAAACTCTGAATGAGCAATGATAAAACTTTTCTCCCCAAGAAATGATTATTGCGGGTATTTCATTATAATGACAAAATCTAACAGATCATGACCTCATTTGGTATCTATGTATTTATTTAGCACACTAATGGTGAAAATTTGGACAATGAAAGGCAGAGCTATGCGGATCAGCCAAACTGGTTCAAACAAAGACAGCCACACTTTCACGTGCATTCCCCAAATTCGTTATGCATGAGCTTGCAGAAATTTGTGCAATTTAATCCCAAGGAGAACCAAATAAAAGAGTCCGGACATTTCTGTGCAAACCTATCATCTTTAATAGAAAAAAAGAGTGTCACCTAGAGCACATGCCCGGCTGACTAATCACTGAGATTACAGCCAGCCCCAGAAAGAGTGGACTTGTCATTAGGAAACAATAACGCACCACGGGAAATGCAGGCACTGACAATCCTTCCTCCACTTCTGAAGAAGACTGGGAGACTGGGAGGAGGCCTAATTATTCTATTTCTAAATAAGTTTTTGGTAATTATCCTTACGGAATATTTTGCTAGATCCGAAAACTCCAGAAGAGGCAGAAAGAGGAAGAATAAGAGCTAAAATTTCAGCAACCCAAATCCAAAGCAAACGGAGAGACACAAGAGGTTACAGACAGTGGCATGAATGTTAATGAACACGGAGCCATACAGTGGAAATCTGCTAAATGCTTTGCTGGGGAAATTGAGAGGACATTTCCCTAACAGTTTGTTCCTGTTGGTTATAATTTTAAAATCGGCACTGCGGGACGGCCCAGCTCAGTCTTAGTATCATATTAGGCAGATGCATTACAATTCCCTACTGCAGCTCTCTGGAAGAGTTGAGTCTAATTTAGCACAGTTGTTTTACACAATATCATCAAGATCAGCAAGTGAATACCCAAAGCATGTGTGAAAAGCTGAGAACTGATTGCAGTCTTGCATCCAGGAACTAACAACCCTTTGGAGGCTCACAAATGCGTGAGCAGAGGAGAAAAACAACGCACAACAACAGCAACAACACACTTAAGAGTTAGTTGACTTTCGACATCTTACCTTTGACTTGAGCATGTATTAGCCTTTCCTTTTTACTTATAAGAAAATGGAAAGCTTTTCCATTTTAACTAAGTGGACAGCTCGCTTAAAAATGCCATTATTTTTGTGGCATACCAAGGAGACATACTGGTACTTTTGGCAGAGTTGACATCACAAATCACAGGAATGACCCGTTGTCAGATTTGCAATTCCCAAACTAGGCAAGCACTTGGCTCTTCATTTTTTTCAGCTACAGGAGGGATTTTCCTATTTCAAAAATCTATTCAACTTTACCCCCCTCCTCTTTTTGGAGAGGGAAGTTTGGCATTTATTTCTTGCTTATTTCTTCAATCAAGATTTATAGGATGACTATGGAAAGCAACATGGGACCTCTTATTTGAGAATCACTGTCAAATAGTGCAGGCCAAGATGAAACTAATACATGACCATGTAATTTGACAGTATTGAGAATGACTTGCAAAACTACCTAGGAGAACAGAGAGAATTTAGTGAAAGATGCATGTGTGATAGTGTGTGCTCATGCACATACATGCTTTCTCTCTCTCTCTCTCTCTCTCTCTCTCACACACACACACACACACACACAGCCAAGCAAAAAACCAAAGCAAAGTGAATAAATGTACAAAATATGAGCAGCATTTTCCATGTAGAGAAGGGCACTTGTAAATCACTGAACGCTTTGCGACTATTTTTGTAAGATCCCTGAATCCATCCGCACAACACATACAGTCTCTCTTTAAAAAGGATGGGCTACAAAAACCCAGCAGCGTTCTTGCTGGGTAATGTAGAATCTATTTTTTTCTTCTAAACGTCATCATTTCCCAATGCAGTGTCTTCATCACCTTGGTCAGGTGATGTTGAACTTGATGTTTTCCATGTGGACTCTTATGGATGACTATTTTCAGTGCCCTTTCGGTGCCTGAAACCTTATGTTCTCCTAGTAATTGTCTGACTAGCATAAGGCTAGACTTTCCATGGCCACACAGGAATATAATTAGTGTGAAGAAGGAGAAGGAAGAGGAGGAAAAGGAGAAAGAGGTAGAAGACGATGAAGAAGAGCTGTATTCAGAGATATTGAGGAGCGACGAACTATTTCCTTTTCCAGACATGCAGTTCTTTTTGTGCACAGAGCTGGACATGCACCTGCACCATGTTAGATGAACTGGAAGCGTAAAATGAGCTCCTCTCTGCTTTCTACAGTTTTATATATTATATGAACGGCTGAGAGTCTCGGTAAGGGACAAGAGGGATTGAGTCTGTTTATTAGAAAGGTGGAATGGTCACTAGCGCTGAAGAGGGGTTATAGATAGAAAGCGGTAAAAGTGAAGAAGGAGAAACATGATTTTGAGAGATAGTGTCACAGGACTTGGGGTAATTTTATGTTCCATTCTCTGATCCCCTATTTTTATGCCTGTGACAGGAAATGGTAGAAGATGATTCTCAGAATCTCAGTTTGAGGTACTGAGAGCTATATATATTTTTTTTAATTCACACCTAAATACCACCATATTCTTTACAATGCTTATTAACCAGCCTTCGCGATAAACCTTGAGCAGACTGACATTAACGTCCTCCAGCTTTCCTTCTTACCCCATGTTTACATTTGACTTGCTTACTCGCTTTCAAAAACAATCTTATTTATATTATTTATTCTTAAGAGAGAGGGTTGCTGATAAACTATCCTTAACTAAAACTTGATAAGTAGTTGAAGAGAAAATATCTCTGAGTACCACAGTGAATATAGAATGTAGTAGAATTTATTGTAGGAATTGCAGGTTCCTGTGATTTTGGTCCATTGTTGGTAGGATGACCTGGAAGGAACTCTGTCTATAAAGGGACTCTGCAAACACAAGCCAACAATTGTTGATGACCTACTCACACGGTTCCATTTACCATGTTATTTAATCATCACGCTTCTTTTCTATATTTATAGTGATTTTTTTTTAAAAAAAAAAAGCGACACCAGTTTTATAGGTGGGAAACAGAGATGTTTGGAAGAAGACTTTAGGAAATGATATGAGTTTCGTAGAGAGACAGTGGACAGGACAGACGTGCAATAAGCAAAGATAGGAAGGAAATCTGTGGAGAGAAAAATAGGACAGAGAACAGATCCTTAAGGGACATTCGCAGGGGGAGGCACAGACAGGGGAATGGCAGGAGATTTACAAGAATTGATTGGAAATTTAGAAGGAGAATGGGAAGAAAATAGAAAAGAGAGTTTTAGAAAAGGAAGAGTGGACTTCGTAGGCAATGCTCCAGTCTGTGAGAGGTCAGGTTATTTAAGGATGAAAGGAGCTTTGAATTTGCCCTTTTGAAGCTTGTTCTGTGCACTATTAGTGTGGTGATACTGGGAGAAAACTCAGGGCAAAGCTAAGGGCTGAGTTGAAGGGAAGGGGAGGGAGCGAAGGTGTTGAGTAGCTGCCTTAAGGGAGGCTGGCTACACTTTGAGGATGTCAGTGCAGGGACGAGTTGCAGGGGTCAGAAACCAGGGGAGAAACAGATTAGAGAAGTTGCCTTTTCTCTCAGGATTGAAAAGTGATTTATCATTTTGTTTATACATAAAAACTGAGGGGGAAGGAGCCAGCGAAGATGGTGCAGATACAAAGAAAGGGCAGAATAGTGAATAGTATCTTAGAGGATGCTGGAGGAATGGAGTCAAAAGTACCATGGGGGAAAAGAGAAAGGATGCTGCCTTGCCAACTATTGCTGCAAGGTTTGAAACACTGGGAGGGTGGAGAAAAAATGCGAAGCAAGGTGGAGGCTGGGTAGGCATGGCAAAGCTGCCCCGCTAGTCCCTGTGTGGAACTGGGGCGGACTGTATGGTATTATGTGTGTTTTCATAAGGAAGAAATAAGTAAATGTAGTCCATCTGCGTAATGTGACTGTGTACTGACACAAGTCTCACTGTGGTGCCTTCTTCAAAATTAACAGATAGAGGCACAAAGCCTTACAGAGAGTCATTTCCTTTAATTTACTGTATTTCATTTGCTCAACGTGGCATTTGCAATTGATGTTCCTTTTTGTGTTATGATAACTGTTTCCACATTACCATTCTGGCTTTCCCAGCTATTCTCCCTGCTAGAAAAGAAAGGGGTTTGCAGGCTCCATCACAATTCTCTTCATTTTTTTCAACAATGTTTATTTGTGGGAATAAAACATGCAAGGCTATGTGTTTCTTAGCTACATTTATTCGATCATATGTTGATGAGCCAACTTGCAGAGTTTTAAAGAACAACCAAATAAATCAAATGAAAACAAAAGAAATAGAATATAAAATAGCTACTGGATGAAATCCAATTGAAGGTAAAGGATGTTAGGTTTCCATATGCCATAAGGGGTAAAACCCCAACTTGTAGGATCAAAGACTCACTTTTCTTTCTTTTCTCCTTCTCTCTCTTCTCTTTCCACCTCTTTCATACTCTAATTTCTTCTTTTCTTTATTCCCCTTTTCCTTTATATGATAAAGATCCTTTATGCAGATGTCACAATACCATACAGAAAGTGAAATCCAATCCCTATACATACAAGGGCTTCCTTGATGTCAGTATCTTGTGCACTGTAGATAGCTGGTATGCTCAGGGAATAAGGTCAAGAAAAAAGATTTGTGCAAGCTCAGTAAAAATGAACAGTTTTCTGGAATAATTTCATTCTGTTCTTGGTTGACTCTGTGGGTATGGGACCCACAGAAGCAACAGTAAATGCAACCGAAATGAAGCAATCACCATTCCCTAGAACATATCATCTTCTCTCATTGCTGAAAGTAAGGTGCTTTTATGTATCTCACGCCAGTGTAGGTCACCTCCATATACATCAGTTAGAAGATATTTTATGACTCACTCATTTTTCAGGTTACAGGAACAAACCAAACTATCTTTAAATAGGAATTCAAAAGTAAGGGGTCAACAAGATGACTCAGTGGGTAAAAGCACTTGCTGGGCCAGTCCTGGTGACCTGAGTTTCCTCTCAGAACACACTTAAAGGCCAAAGGAAAGAACGGACTCAACTCCACAAAGTTGTCCTCTGACCTCCACAGGCCCACTACGACACACATGCCCTCTACATGCAACATGCATCCCATGTCCCAAGCTCTAATAATAATTACAATAAATGAATTTAAAATTAATTATTTTATTTTCTGGATTCCATTTATGTGTGTTTTGGTGAAGAACTGAGTACTTCCTGAAGGCAATAATTTATTTCAGGAAAAGCAGTGTTATTTCCACACGTCTCTAATCTCACCAACCTACAAGCGAAGGGTATGCAAGGGCTCTCACCAGGGACAAAATGCTGCGCTTATTTTGCTGCTGTGTTGTTTACAGGACATTGTGATTAGCTTCTCCTCCGAAGGAGCTCCAGACCTTGACATTTCTCAGGAGAAAGGGAACATGGTAACTTTGTTATCTTACCATTATCTCTCAGATGCCAGGGTTTCACTGAGTAAGCTTGTTCTGGGACATGCATTCTCTCTGCTGTTTTAATGTATAGCCAAGCATGTATTGTCAAGCAGGGCCAGACAGGGATGAAAAAGGGTTTTCTATAAGTAGAATTTCTTCAGAAAGTGGAGCTGACTGATCATCAGGAGGAAGCTGGCTTACTCCTTCATTTTTCAAATTGTCCAAAACACCCTTTTCTGGAGAAACACTTTGACACTGTGCCTTTTCATGTGGAAGCTACAAGCAGACTTTCCAAGAGGCACATCAAAGGCCTTTCATGTCTCTAAGAGTCTGTTCATTTGCTAAGTTCATTCACACGGAATTTCTTGGCCAGCTCGCATAAGTAACATGTCTGGGTTGCCTAAAAATATGACATTTTATTCCTTCCCCTAAGACTTACGGAAAGTTCATGAAAGCCAAATTCTTGTCTCACATTGTGAAAGAGCAGGGCTTTTGTTATAAATGTGATTGCCAGATATAATAAATATAATTTGAATTCAGGAAGTATTTTATTTTGTTGCCTCTTTAAGTCTCCCAGTTCAAGAAATGGGGTTGATTATCATTGCATTTCTACAGTGTATTTCTGGGATATAATATTCTCATATAATATAAGAAAATCTTTTTCTCTATTTTTAAATAGTATTCTATGAATTAGTTGTCTAAATCTTTTGTGATTACCCAAAAGTCTTTAATATTTTATGAAAAAATAGATACAGTATGTAGCTACTTGCAATGCATTGCATCTAATGCATAGAGCCTACATATACATAAATAATCAGTATTTCCTATATTAATCAGTTAGGTATAAAGTTTTAGATGCTTACACACTTACTGTCATTCATTGAGTACCACACTAGTATCAGAAACTGACAGTTAAATTCTTGCTTTCACACAACTTTCTCTGCAGCAAAGCTGGTATCCCTTCTGTCTGTAGATGAAGATTCTACACTCTCAGAGATGGTAAACAGTTTTATCAAGAACTCTTACAGCCAGTTCGCGTCAGCATTAAGAACCATTTCCAGTCTGACTCCAATACAGCTGTCCTCCCCACAGACCCAAGAAAACGTCCTCTGCACAGTCTGCAGTTACCAGGGCTGGCATACGTTGAAGAGAAGAACAAAACACATCAGTATAGTTCCTCAGAGCAGAAGCAGAAAACCGTTTTATACACCCAAGGAACGGAAACTCGGGTCCCGTTAGCACATAGGGAGTTCCATGACTTTCCAAGAGACAATTCTTTCTACAGAAATTTTTGTCAATAACACAAGTCAATGTGATGAAAGTTAGCTACACTGCCTGAGAGAGCCAAAGATCCTCACTATCAGGACTTCTAAAATCTTTCCAACAAATACTTGCTGCTGAGTAAACACACAGAATCTCAGCTCTGCCTGAGATACTTGACTCTGAGACACATGCTGGCAGTATATGCAGACACTACTTACAAAGTGATTCTTGAAGGGAAAGGACATTTTCTTGTGGGTATTGGACTGTCATAAAGTGTCAAGAATGCTCATTTTACTGAAGAAAAGAAGAAGAATTCATCTTTCTCCATACTTTTTTCTTCTCTCTCTCTCTCTCCCCCTCCCTTCCTTCCTTCCTTCCTTCCTTCCTTCCTTCCTTCCTTCCTTCCTTCCTTTGTTCTTTTTTCCTTTTTTTTGATAGTTACTATAGTTGCAGAAAATAGGCTGCTTATGTCTGGAAACAGAAAGAAAATTAACGTTCATCACTATTTTCAATAGCTAATTGAAATTCTCATGGAACGTAGTGTAGAAGTTCAGAATATCATTGAAGAAGATGGCTTACTCTGTTAGACAAAACTAAGGCTTCCACATTTTCATGAACAAATGATACAGTGTTTAAGACTTAAATTAGATTCAGACTGCCGGTGTGTGAACACTGGGTAGGCTGTTTTTCCTTAGGTAAGATCTTTAGCCACTCTGTGCCTTAATTTCCTTACCTTTCTAGTGAGATATTATTATTATCTCATTATGTTATTTTGAGTATCTACAAAGTATACAGAATATTAATTAACCTGTAAAATGTACATAAAATATAAATAATTTAACCATGTCATTATTCCCAAGAAGTAACTATATGCTAAAAGTTACACACAGTAAAAAGGAACCGAACGTTACAGAAAAGTGGGGTGTGATGTGCTATTTTTTGTGACACAATTCCTTCTTCTACTACTTTCCCTGGTGAGCCTCCGCCTTCTTGGTGTCATTGTCCGGAAATTTCACCTTAAAGAGAAGTGAAGTAATATGCTAGGCCGGTATAGAAGGAATTAACTTGTGGAAATAATGTATCTCATTAAAGTCTGGTTCTATTTCACAGACATAATAAAAACCCCAACCAAATTCTTTCTACCTTTTAATTAAGAAAGCAGCATGGTGTATTTTCAAATATCCCAGAGTAGTTGTCTGGTGATGAAATTACCATGTAGGACAAACGCACAGGTCAAGCGGATAGGTGGTTCTCTGGAGCCTGTTTTCATCGCGGGGCGGAGGACTGGGTTAGCTTCTACTTCTATTGGAGGCACTTCTATGCGACTCTACCTTTGGGGACCAATCAAAGAACAGTGGGGGCATGAAAGAAAGATCTCACACCCTTGCTGCTTCCTGCTCTCTTTCTTTTCTTCTGTTGACGATATGTGGCAGCTTAAATATTCTGAACAATGTGAGCCTTAAACCATGGGCATGTCCTGTACAAACAAAACCCTCAAGATTTTGCTGTCTTGACCATCTGTGAACAAAAGTCAAACCCTTTGAATAAATGTTATTTTTCGTGTATGATAATGATGCTGGTTTTTACTCAGTGATCTGCCTGCCTCTGCCTCCTGAGTACTGGGATTAAAGGCACACATTTCTGTGACAATTTATGAATATGATTAATGTCTACAGCATAATTATTTTAATCTGCAAATTATAAAGTCTGTAATTATGTTTATAGTTATAGCGGAGTCATTATCATATACGTCTTGTGTTATAGAACCTCACGATATTCCTTGATTTCTCCCTCAGTGTCCTTTCCTCTTTTTGTGATAAAAACCCTCTGACGAAAGCAATGTGAGGGAGAATGGGCTCATTTTAGCTCATGGGCTAAGGTTCACTCTAACATGTCAGTGAAGTCAAGGCAGCATCCCCAGGAAGCAGCTGCTCACATGGCATCCGCAATCAGGAAGTAGAGGGGTGGATGCACGCTGGTGCTCAGAGTTCTCCCCATCTTCTACAGACCAGGATCTCAGTCCTGGAAGTGAGTGCCACCAATAGTGGGAAGGTCTTGTCACTGCACTTAGCATAACCAGAATAGCCCCAACCACATGTCAAGAGGCCTGAGTCCCAGGTGATTCTGCCAAGTTGGCAACTTACATGAATCATCACAAAATTCTATTTGAAATAACCTCTTAATTTTCAAAATGATCAGATGTTGGTTCATATGATTGTATCACTGCTTTTTTAAAAACTTTTGTTTCCATTCGTATATGATTGTATCACTGCTTTTTTTTAAAAAAAAACTTGTTTCTGTTCTATCAGTGCAGTGTGTTAATGGTTATGTTTGTACAAGCTGTTTACAGAACAATAATTTTTTTCCATTCTATCAGAATGCATGGAGAGTACATTGACCTTTCAGACACAGTGTTTACATCGTCTGCAGATATGACCACCAACTACTATTCCTGGGAGGATATCTTTAAAACAGAGTGAGGGAATGTGGAGAGAAAGCAAGATGAACTAGCTAAATGGGGTATTTGAAAACTGGGCAGGGATAAATGAGAGATATGCAAAGTGACAAGAGAGAATCCATTAAGGAGTTGTTTCTATGGTACCAACTTTACTGGCAAATGCAGTCCTCGCAATCTGCCAACAGAGTTCCTTCTTTCCCTGGGTGTTGTGTGTATAGAGCGCACGGTTGTATTCAAGCTCTTAGCATCTCAGTAATACTGGGTACTAGCCTTTGCTCATGGGACAAGTAATGAAGTCTTTTGGCTAATTACTACACAATTAAAATAAATATATACCTGGGCAGTAATTAATTTTAAGAAAAACCAATTAATCCATTCAAGTATTCTCATAATAACAATTGTATTAATTCAGACCTCTAAATCAAATACCACACACGTGACTCATACATATGTATGCAAATGCATATAAGATATATGAATGCATATATCTGCATGAATTATATATTTATAATGGTTATTAGTTTTATACAGTCACAATCCAGATTGTGTAGAAACATACTGTGCTTATTTCTCTATATATTCCTATCCAACTCACGGGCTTTCTTATTTGCTTGATTGTAGAAGCCTTATTGCAGACATCTTAAGGCACAGAATCACATCTAAATACTACACTTTGTAGTGCTGGGAATTGAGTTCATGGTCTTACACATGCTAGATAGGTGCTCTAACATTGGACCACATCTAATTTTAAATGTCATCATTTTAGACTGACTACTTGGTTGAGAATATATCCCCACTATTCTTCCACTTATTTCCTCTGTGGCAGTTACTGTTTGAAGACTTCTCTAAATTCTTGGTAGGAGGAATGGGGTGTAACTTACGCCTCTGGCCTCCGATGGCCTTTGATCTTACTGGCCTCTGCTTAGGAGTAACTCATCCCCAGGGCTTCTGAGGGCATCCATTGTATCTCAGCTGCTTCTGGCTGAAGGTCATTACTTCTATGCTGGCTGCCAATTGTCAGTTTGTATGAATTTTGTTTCTCTCTTCTCTGAGGCTGAGGATTCTTGTGGTTTCTTAACCTTCTCTCTTTACTCCATGGTCTTGGAAACTTCTCACTACCCATAGGATTGGAAAGGATACTCTGAGATGCTTGACTTTTAGAACAGTCACCTGGGTGCAAACGTCTGGCACTGGAGAGTCTTATTGGATTCTAGAGTCTCATTTAGGACTTGCTGTCTCCTTGATCAAACCCACAAAATCTAAGCAGGTGCCCCTCTGTTTAGGATTTGCAATCTCCGAAGGCATTGGAGTGTGACTGTAACAGTTTCTAATGCCTTATTCTTCTCTCCCACCAAGTATACAGCACAGTCCAAGGATTTACAGAGTATTTCTTAGTATCTAAGTCTCAGAGAAATCCACTCAATCATCATTTTATGTTTGGTCTTTTAGGCTGCAAGAGGAAATTGGCCTTATTCATCTACATTTTGCTTTATGATATTGTCTTTATGGTCCCATTCCTATGGACTTGCATTCTTGATATTTAAAGCCAGGACATTTAAATTCATAAGAACAACTTTTCTCTTCACCAGTGCAGTTTTAGAAATCAAAAGCCAGGGTGTGGACACCACTACCTCTCTTGTCTGTTTGCTAAAGCTACTTAAGATCTGAAAGTCCCAAAGTTTGCCTTTTTGTTCTTGCCAGGAATCTTCTCCACACAATGGCAGAAAGTCTCTGCCTTTGGGGAGCAAGCTCTCGCTTTAAAACTATGTATGTTTTAAATCACAAATAGTACTTTTTTATACTTACAGATCATTATATATTTAGCTTTGATGGTTACCAATTATTTTGCTGCCTTCAGGACTTTTCTTCATCTGAGAACACATTCTTTTTCTATACAAGCTTATGTTGGGAATATAGCAAGCACCTACTTCTTTGGCAGATCCTACACTCTGGTCCTATTATACTGGTCTTAAGATGGTGTCTTATTATTTATGGCTAATTGAAAGTTTAATGAATTTTTTTGAGAAAAGACAATTCAGGAAACTTCTGGAGATATGAGGGTCAGTAGTGCAAACTGAATCTATTATTAGCTAGAATGAAGTTGCTCGACAAAAGCAAGTAGGAAATGAAAGATTAGGGCTTGAATTATCAACAGAAAATGATAGAATACCTCTTCTCTAGTCTACAGTCTGTGACTTTCAGCTAAATGTACACATGTTACCTATGTGATCTTCAACAGTTAACTAAGTTTCAGGGTCCACAAGTCCTATGAAATGGGATCAACACTGTCAAATCTGGCAGGCGCAACACACAAAAATGGCAGCTACTATTCTGTAACTTGTCATAGGGTCGTCTTAATCAGACTAATCTTCTTTTCCTTAATTTTTGAGAATTTAATACATGTATACATTGAAATAAAAATAATTCTATTCCTCATTACCCATTTT
Source organism: Myodes glareolus (assembly GCF_982192425.1). Taxonomy (NCBI): domain Eukaryota; kingdom Metazoa; phylum Chordata; class Mammalia; order Rodentia; family Cricetidae; genus Myodes; species Myodes glareolus. The sequence goes on from NC_142040.1 coordinate 55,502,236, forward strand.
TAACTCATCCATACCATTCTCAATGTACATCGCCTCCCAACTTCATATCTCTTTTTAAAAAATGCTGTTTTTGTTATATTTATTTGTAATCATGTGCATATATCTGCCTGTAGATTTGTGTACATGTGTGCAGGTAGCTGCAAAGACCAGAAGCATCAGATTCCCTTGGATTTGGAGTCAAAAGAAGTGATGAGCTACAGTTGTGGGTGCTGAGAGCTGAACTAACCTGTCTCAAAGACTCAGTCCAGCTCCACTCACAGCTGCTGCTGTTGCTGATGGGTCATCGCATGGTACTAGCTTCTCCAAAATGTGGGGGTCATCACACTGCCACTGGGTTGCACCTTCATAATTACCCCTCTGAATATTCTTCAGTGACTCTAGTCCTGCCACACATTGCCAATCTTAGCTCCTTTCCATGTCCCTGTCATGTGTTCAAAACCAGTTGTATCTGGGTGACTCTTACACATTACCACATTAGGTTGCCAGCATGAAATGGAGCATCAGCTTCACCTGGACCACAGTTTCTAAATGCTGACCCCAAGGAAACACTTCTCAGAAGATTTCACCTCAGTGATGCTGTTCTCTTTTTAATAACCCTTAATTTCTCAGTTCCAGCTACCAGCATCAATTGTCCCAGCAAAGCAAAGGCTTCACTTCAGTGGTTCTTAATTCAAAATATTGAACAGCCCAGCTAGTCTTTAAGGCACTCTTAATGTTGCCTCTGAAACGTCACGAGTCAGGCTTCCATCATCTGCACTTCTCTCAGCGTTATCTCCTAAGGTATCATAGTAGTTCACAAAGATCTGAACACTTAATGGATTTTTTTAGCCCAAATATCCAATGTCCTTCCATAGTCTTCCCCGAAACAAGATCAGGCTTGTCAGAGCAGCTTCCCATGAACTTGGTACCATTTCTGTCTTGGTTAGGGTTTCTATTGTTATAAAAAAGACCATGACCAAAAAGAGATTTGAGGAGGAAAGGGTTTGTGTCAATTTACAATTCTCAGGTCATATTCTATCACAGAGGAAAGTCAGGACAGGAACCTGGAGGCAGGAACTGATACAGAACTTATGGAGGAGAATCACCTGCTAACATGGATTGTTTAGCTTGTTTTTTTCAATAACTCAGAATCACTTGTACAGGGTTGCCGCCACCCGCAGTGAGCTGGGAGTTCCCTCATCAATTATTAATCAAGAAAATCCTCCACAATGCCCGCAGCGCCGCCACCGATCTGGTGTGAGCTCTTTTACTTTTTTCAGCTGAGGATCTTTCATCCCAAACGTCTATATCTTTGCCAAGTTGACAAAACACTAGGCAACATACAGATGGAGGTTTCATTGAGTTGTTGGGGTCTGCAAATGACTTACCTGTCTCAGGAAATGGGCAGAGGACAGAAATGTGTGAAACGGTTAATCTTGATCTCAAATTGCTCGTTTATTTCCCCATAGATGACTTCAGTGATTCCCTATATCACCATGGTTTTAGCGAACAACTCTTCCCGGTTACATAGGCAGGGAAACACAGATGAAATTGACGTATTATTTAATTAAGGAAGGGTAAGCTCAACTAACTACAGTCCCAATATTTAAATATATCTTATCTGTACAGCAGCATTACGCATGACAGTGCTCGCACAAAATCAATGACTAATAGCTGTGAGTTGCCAACCTAAAGTTTTTCTTGTACAATATTATGGGGAAAGGGGCTGACAAATAGCATGATTCATTTTTGAGCATTGTTTTAAAGAGTAATTCTGCTGTGTGTTCTGTTGCATCTCTTTTATCCTTTGAGTATAACTTTGATTTGGTGAAGAATAGGAAAATGTGCGTCTTATCTTAATATTTCTGCAGATATGCTAATGAGCTTAACTTCATCAGCCTTCCACCATAAAATTGCCTTGAGAAGTTCAATCGATGTTATCATTTTCAGATGATAAATGGAGACAACTCAGCCAGTAGAAAATGAAGGCCACCTCTCTTCAGGTGTTCTCCATCACTCAGGGTTAGCATGGCTCATTATGGACGCTGGGCAGACCTTGCAGAAAGGGGCTGAGGACTCTTGCTCTAATGTTTCCTGTCAAACATGGAAGACAGACTTTCTTGGCACGAGGAACCTCAGTCTATTTATTGTGCATAAGTTAAGGCCTGTTGCTCCTTAAGAATTTTGGGATTGAGGATTCTAAGTCTGAAAATAATTGCATGCCTATTGTTGAAACTTTGGATTTGAGGATTCTGATCATGAAAATAAAACTGTAGAACACTTCAAAAATTACAGTGATGGAAATGACACCTTTAGGTCCACATCTAAAAAAAAAATCCCTTCTCACGTTTTTCACATCTGGTTGATATCTTAACTGAGAAATGCTCATACCAAATTGGTCGGTGGTGGAGCATTTTCTTGATTAGTGATTGACGTGGGAAGGCCTAACACACTGTGTGTGGTGGCACCCCAGGGCATGTGGTTCTGAGCTGTCTAAGCAAACAGGCTAAGCATGCTATGAGGTGTAATCCGGTAAGCAACATTCCTCCACGGTGGTCCCTGGGTTGTTTCTCTTTATTCCTGTAGTGTTGGGCACTCAGCAGAAGTTAAAGCTGTCATTCTGATGACCACCCTTGTCTTTTACACAGTCTCGGGAGATCTAGTTCGAGAAGGCTTAGTGAGTGGGTTTTCACTGGAAATGGTGATATGAAGTGGTAGCATTGAGATTTGGGCTAAATCATACTTTACGCGAATCCATGTCGTAGATATTAGCCCCTAGGGCATGTTTTGCATATTGCTGTGATACTTTGAATAAGGTAAAAAAAAATGCCTCCCCACTTCTATCACTTTTTAAAAATATTTTTATAGTTTCTTTGAGCCCTCTTCCTTAGGGAAGATAGTTACCTGTGGAGAGCCAAGAATGTGAGCCTATTCCACCTTGTCTGAAGGTCAGAGAGTCTGAGCTTATTTTACTCTTTCAAAGTAATTGACAACAGGTGTGACTACAAAACAAGATAGCCTGACCTAGGGTGTGGTTACTTGGTGTTTTGGACACTTAAATGGTCCATAGAGGTAGAGCCACTCCACTCTGACCGAAGGTCAAAGAATACAAGCATACTTCTGCTTCTTCTTTTGAAATAGGAGGTTTGACTTAGGAAATGACTGCCTTCAGAATACTTGGTCTAGGGTGTGTTCACTGCCCCAGACATCAAATGTGTTTCTTAGGAATTAATGACTTGATGTCTCAAGTCTTGAAACAATACTTGATAATTTCATGGTTGTCTTTTTTGTCATGTTAAAGCAGCCTTCTGTTTTCTTCCCCACTTTTGTATCGGGTATAAAAGTGCATGGAAAAATAAACGTGGGTGAACTAAGAACTCGTGATTTAGCATTCAGAATCTGCTGAGTTTCCCTCCCAGTGCTATTCTGTGTCTCTGTGCTTCTTTCTTATCTCTTTTCCTTCTACCTAACATTTCTAATCTTCATGCCCCTATTCTGGAACTTATGAGTCTGCCAAAGCTAGGATGGCAACTGGAGTCATCCCAAAAAGGTGGCTTGTGACAGTTACCAAGAAAAATAACCAAAATGGAGATACTTTAGGACTAAAATAAAATTTTAAAAAATTATAGAAACCCAATTATATCCACAACAACTATAATTGTTTGTTTCTTTATTAGTTTACCACCCCCTGTGTTGCCTCTGAACCAAGCAGATTGCATGCATCTGGGATTTTCGCAAAGGAGTGTGTAGAGATGCTATTTTATCCACCCTGGCTGAGGATCTCCCTGGCAGCCTACAATAGCTGCATTCTAGGTATTCTAGGTACATAACACAGAATATGATTCCAAGCTGCTATTCTCTTGATGTGTTTCTAATGTTTGGTAGAGAAAAAACAAACACTAAAAGAGGATTGCCTGAGATAAAAGCACAGATTCATTCATTCCTGTATCGGAACCTTAAAGTGAATAAAATGTCAGGCCACAGAGAAAGGCGAGGGGTGGGGGAGGAACAGTGGTATTTCCTCCTCCTAGGAGAGGGCCTTAGTTTTATTTCCTGTAGTTTCATTCCAGTCCAAGGGATCTTGCCTAGAGAATGATACAATCCGTAGTGGGTAGGTCTTACCATCTCAATGAATGTAATCACGACACTCCCGATCCAGATTCATCCACAGGGTCAACCTATTATAGACAGTTTCTCATTGAGACTCCCTTCCCAGGTGATTCTGGACTGTGCCAAGGTCACAACCAAAACTGACCATCACAGAGGAGGTCCTGGTTATCAGGATGAAGAGGATGTTGTGATGAAATACTCAGATAAAATACAACTTAGGGGAGAAAGTTTATTTGACTTTCAGTTTCGAGTTACAGTATAGCATGGTGGGGAAGTCAAAATGACTTGTTGAGACTCCTTTCCCAGGTGATTCTGGACTCTGTCAAGGTGACAATTGAAGCTGACCATCATAGAGGTCCTGGATATCAGGATGAAAAGGATGTTTGATTATTCCTCTTACTAACAACTGTTGCTTTGGGTAAAGTTTGACATCAACCGTGTGGGAGGGTCAAGTATGGTAACAAACTGGAAACCTTCTTGTTAAATTCCGTCTGTGGTCATGTTCTTTCTGCCTAGTATTATGTATACACCCCTAACATACATTTTATTAAGAAATCTAAAATATTTGATTTTCCTTAAAAATCAAAGTCTTGGCAAACTAGTGAAACAAATGCCTAGGACTGAGGACCATTTTTTTTTGTGTGTGTGATCAGTGCATTTATTTGAGCTAGGGAGCCTATTGTGATAATACCTTATTATCTCGATGTTCTGGATGAAGCTCAAAGGACAAAGAACATTGCAAGTGGAGTTTTCCATCGGGACCACTAGCTTCCTAATCAATACACAGAGACTTAATTATAAATGACCAGCCAATAGCTTAGGCTTGTTATTGACTAGCTCTTACAACTTAAATAAACCCATCTTTCTTATCTCTGGTCTACCACATGGCAGTACCTTTTTCGGCATAGGCATGTTCATCTTGCTTCTCCCCGCATCTCCTGGCAACTCTGCCCTTCTTCTTGCTCATGCTCTCTTTTTGTCTGCAAGTCCTGCCTAACCTCTACTTGTCCAGCTATTGCTCAGTCTTCATTAAGTAATGAGAGTAATACATATTCACAGTGTGCAACAAGATTGTTCTACAACAGAACATAGTACCTGAACCAGATTATTTAATTTTATATAATTAGTATTTTAGATTTATGTTTTGGCCCGATATCATAGGCTTTGCAATTCAAGGTGGTTAGAGAATGGAACTCATTTCCAAGTTTACTCTAGGAATATTTTGATCATTATTTTAGGCATCTTATAAGCATAGTGGTTAAAAGGATGAACTGTGGAGCCAGACTGCCTGGGCTTTCATCCATACTCCTGAGTCTCCTTCACGAGACCTGAGGCTTGGCCCTGCTGATTCAACATCCTCTTTTGTGAAGTGGATGTCACAATGTTCTTGTTTAGGATTTTTGTTTAAGTATAATATATTAATTTATGCAAAGTGTGTTAGATACTGTTTAGCAGAGACTCGTGCTTAGGAAGTGAAGCTTCCTCTAGCATTACCTCCTTCTGTCTCAGACATAGGGATATTTGCACCTGTTTTTTTCACTTTATAGTTTGTGGAGAACTAAACCTTGTAATGTGTCATATTTGTGCCCTTTTATTGACTGTTGGAAAATGCTCTGTCAAACGCAGTGCAGTTAATTTGTAAATAAAATATGTATCTTGTCCTGCTTCCATCTTACCGTCTTCACCTCCTTGTATAATCACTTAATTAATCTTATTTTGCTGTTCCATTTGTGCCATTTCACTTCATTTTAATCACATTTTGAAACAACATAAGCTCTAAACGTAACCCTAAAACAAATGTGTGAGCTCTCTGAAGGAGGCAAGTGTGTCCAGCAAGCCTCATCATTTTTTTTTGACATGGATTTCATGTGATGTTGACGTTCGGAGCTTGCATTTATTTTCATCTGGGTCTTTTAGCTTTAAGAATAAACCAATCCAGTCATCTTCCATAGAAATATTCTAGCAAGTTCCCCAGGTCACATTATTTCCCAGGTGTCCTCACATATATTGCTTTGTTGCAAAAAAATGAGTTTTAGCTTGTCTTTAAACTTCACATTAGGGGTTTCCATGTCTACCTGGCTTTTATTAGACCACCAAAGGCAGATGCTTGTGTGTTTAACTTTACTTTGTATTATACATACTTGTATAAAGCAAGCTTTTTCACTGATACAAATAAATTCTATTTGGATTTGGTCCTTCCTGTAACGTGTACTCCTCAAGAAACTTCATTGAATACTTGGGCAATTTTCCTTTAATCATTTGAAACAACGAACATGAGCTTTTATGCTCTTCCAATCTGGAGATTCATAGATTTGGTAGGTTTTTAGTTTACTTTTCTTCATTGGACAGTAAGCGCATGAAACAACTGTAATTTTGAAGTGATGAGAACGAACCACAATGAACAACAAACCCACTTTGGAAGCTTATTGATAGGGTGTTGTTTGGTGGAAAGTTTCAAGCCCCCTCCCAATGTTCGGTTGGAAGCCTCACCCCAGCCCCTTGGCATCCATATATACAAGGAGTCTGGAATGTTTGGTAGAAAGTTCCAAGCACCCTCTCCTGGGAGTTGCCGCATTCCAGACTCCACCACCAAGAAAGCCCACTAAATGGTGACCCCCCTCCTCAGGGAGGGTCAAGACCACTCCCATAGGCTTTATAAACTGCCTCCCAGAGACAGAACACATGGTCCTTCCGGTTCATTTTTCCTTTCCCCATGTTTCTAATTCGGTTTGATTTGCTCTGATTTGGATTATTGTATTGGTGGAGAGGTTTGTCAAGCTGGAAAGAATTTAACAGGTGTGAAAAGAGGTAGTTCCCAGAGGTCTGCCTCAGAAAAGGAAGTGATGGAGAGAGAGAGAAAGAGAGAAACCAGGAAGCTGGCTTTCTAAAGGGAATTAGCATATTTTTCCTGACTCACAAAGCCACGAAGCACTTGCACACAGATTAGTGAGGCACAGCCATAGGACTCTAGGACTAAATATTTGCCTGCAGGACTCTAAGACTCTGTGGCTGGCTAGGTGATGCCGGAAATGCTAAGCCTGAGAATTCTAAGAAGAAAAGACCAAATCCATGATTGCCCAATTAAAGCAAGCTGTATTTTGGGGGTGCATCCAGAACTGGCTAGCAGGCTGTGTTACCTTAAATCGGGGTTTGAGAGAGCAGCCCAGGCTGGCCTCTTGAAGTCCGTTTTATAGGAGAGAACTGGCTGGTATACGTTGTTAGAATGATACAATGAAAGAGAAGGAACAAGGGTAAGGATATCATGTGACTGGTGTTGCAAGCAGTTTACATCACATCTAAGAAATAGGAACTCATTCTTAATAGCAAATAGAAACCTTAACTGGCATGGACTAAGACAAACAGAAACTTATTCTTTACTGCCTTAACTGCAAACAGAACCCTTAGCCTGCAAGATATATTTTTCCTATGTTCGTCTCCCATTAACTTGCAAGGTACATTGTTCCTGTTCTGGTGTCACAAAAACCACCAGGATCTTAGTAGCCGTTTTAAAGTAAGGGAACCGAAAATGCACTTTTGGCATTTAATATGAGCAATTTGCTTACCAAAATAAAAGGTGGATTGGAGAAGAAATAGAACAGTATCATTGAGAACCTTTGGAACCTAAGCACACCACCAAGGCTGTTCAAAGGCTGCATTTGGGGAGGAGGCAAGGATTTTATACTATTCTTAATACCTAGAAGTCAAGCTGACAAAGGATTCTGGGAAGTGTAGTTTTCAGATATATGGCATTCCAGTACAGGGGAGAATACAGACCGCCCTTTTCTGAATGTTCTTCCGTCCGCCACCTTTCTTTTCACTGTGACACTTTGTTTCCATATTCCATTTATGAGGTATTATGCATTTGAGTGTTAAAGCAGTTTGAGTTTCGTGCAAATACTTAAATCTCGGCAATATCAGAAATTCCCGTAGAAATTTATTTACAGATATTTTTCTAGGCTATTTTATTGGCATTTGTACAGATGTGTTAATCTTAAATTTAATTTTTTTGATTAGGAGTAATAATATTTTTGTCTGTTTTTTTAACCACTGGAGCTACTGGAAACTCACATTCTTTTAAAGGTGGAGAAATTTAGTTCTTATATCTTAACATTTTCTCAGCTTTATTAAATCTTAAATTTTATTTTAGTCTTCAGAGTTTAATAAAAACGCATCATTTTTAACCGGTTAACACTGTTTGGCTTCTTTATAAAAATTTGTACTTGGTTGGTCAACCTTTGTCTTGACTGCCAAAACATTAAGAAGAATTGAGAATTCTTAAAATTCACCATTAAAATTAATTCGGAGTGACCAAGGCATTCAGGGAGCAGATACTAAAGTTCCCTGAGTTGCAGAAGTGGAACTCAGCTGGTGAGTCAACAGAATCTGAATAGAGGGCTCCATTTCTCTCTCCGTAGTCCTTTGTCCCCAGCAGGATTTCTTGTCATTTTGGCAATGGTTGACAGGACTCAGTTGAGCCCTGACATATACTGTTTCTCCCGTAAGTGTTTCTGACATAAGTGGTATAGTCCTGGAGGCTTTTGACAAGTTTGTCAACCTAATGAATGGGCAACTCAGCCTTAAAACCACAGTAAAGGTTTTGTAAGTTGTTCAAGGAAGAGGGGGTAGGAATCTGGGTAACCAGATAATGGTTTCTGAGCTGTTCTGCTTGTCTGCTTGCCGATGATACTTCAACAGACAAAAAAAAAAATACAATTTTAACCATAAAAAACCCAGTTTTAGCAGCATATTGTTGCATAAGCCGTATAACTAAGTACAATTTTCAAAGCTCGTATCTGACTTCTCAATTGCTTCTTACTTACTTTCATTCTTTTCTTTTCTTTTTCTTTTTTTTTTTTGTGAGCTACAGTTACAAGGTTCATCCTGTTAGGTCTCTGAACCTGTTTGGATCACTCCAAAAGATTTACATTCCTGTGAAGAATGTATCCCAGTACATAGAACAGTAATTATTGAGTCAGTTTGATGAAGTGAGGATTGTCCAGAATAATCACAATTGACTGGGATTTTGTGGTTCAGGGGTGATGTTCCCTGTGAAAACTTGTGTCACTCTGAGAAAATCATAATTAGTAAAACTAAAATTTGATTTCTGATAAAAATATTTGCATATTTGCAAACTATTCAACAAAATAAAATTATGTACCCTACCACTATTATTCTACCTCAAAGACACATTATTTGTGTTGGCAGACTAGGTTTACTCAAGCATCTAAATTGGGTTAGATTTCAATATTTATGAACATTTTTGCTGGGATTTGAAAAGTCTATTATTCTAACTTTATACACAGATTAGCATATTTCCAAAATTTGCATTCTTGTTCTTATTTTTATTTATTGTTTAGGACTGAGTCTGAGGGGCACCTTAACAATGATCGCATCCAGTGGTTTTCCTTTTTTGCTTCTAGCAGTGGGCCATAGGGTGATGAGTGATCAGAGGTGATGAGGAGATGAAGGATGGAATACTAGTTCCATTAAATAAGTTCCTCTCCATGCATCCTCTCAGCTGAAGACATTTCAACTTAGCATAACACATCAAGGGTTCTTGATATGGACGGATTTTGCAGCTAATCAGCCCCCTACCTCTCAGATGAGAAAAATTCGACTCTAGAGAAATTAAGTGTTGTTCACTCAAGATCACAAATCTATTTCATAGCCAAATTCAGAACACAGATCTCAGAATTTCTCTTGTAGTAACAGTTCAGCAAGAGTTTTGGATAGGATTTCTAATCACCAATATATAGAGCAAAACTCGCATCCTTCCAAAGAATATTCCATTTAATGAAATAGTAGCTGAAGAATAGATGACTATGTGAAATAAATATCCCTGAACAAATGAGGACTGCTCGTGTTTCATTAAATGACACAGGAGAGGGTTGGAGGCTTTCCCTTTCCTTAAGATTTTTGCTTTAACACACACACACACACACACACACACACACAAATTTCTTCTTCTATACTCATATTTCCATGAGAACAGCCTAATCTAGAGAAACAGTTTAATGAGTACACATCACTTAGTTGTCAGACATCAGAACCATTGCTACCATGGACCTCTTGTTTTAATTGGAATGATTTTAGTTATAGGCTCTTGTTCTATGCCTAAGAATTACCCTTGGTCTGGTTGGAGTTAACAGTACCTGAAAAGGAACAGCCCAAAAGATATTTAGTAATTCCACATATTAATTGGCCTTGAGGTCTGGGATGCTATACATGATCCAGGATTTCTTTGAGTCTTTGGTGTGTTTCCTGCCTGTCATATTGTCACGTGTTTGTGAGATGCTGCTGTAGGCTTTGTCCCTTGGATTCAGGAAGAAGCGATCACGGCTGGGAGATCAGGGAGAAAGAAGCTAGGGGTGTCTCATTTGGTTTTGTTCTTGTCAGTTTGACATAGGGTTCATTTGTCAAGAATTTGTATTTTCATATTTTATTTTTACCAAGCTAACAAAGCACAATGTATTTTTAGTTTGTACTAAGCAGTCTTCATTAGATATGGTCTGCTCATGTGTGTTTGTGTCTGTGTGTGTGTGTGTGTGTGTGTGTGTGTCTGTGTCTGTGATTCAAAATCTTGCCAGTCCTCACCAGATGTTTCAAGTGTGATGTGAGAGCAGGAGTTCATTCAGCTTATACTGTGGGATGTGGCTTAAAACTATTAAGATTCTTCTAAAGAATGGCCTCTCTCTTGCATCCTGAGAACTTGCTGTGGGATAATGCTCTGTACTCTGTCAAGATTTGTCACTCGTATTACTTTAATAAAATGTTGATTGGCCAATAGCCAGGCAGGAAGATGTTTGGCGGGGGGGGGGGGGGGAGGGAACCAGACTAGGAGAATTCTTAGAAGAGGAAAGGCAGAGAGTCAGTCACCAGCTTGAAACAGAAGAAGCAAGATGAGAATGCCTTACCGAGAAAAGGTACCAAGACACGTGACCAAACATAGATAAGAATTATGGGTCAATTTAAGTCTTAAGAGCTAGTTAGCAATAAGCCTGAGCAATAGGTCAAACAGTTTGTAATTAATATAAACCTCTGTGTGTTTCTTTGGGACTGAATAGCTGTTCAGGGACTTGGTGGGACAGACACGTCCATCAACAATATCTCACCTGTTAAGAGTACTGGCTGTTTTTACAGAGAACTCAGATTCAGTTCCTACTACTCGCATAGCATTTCACAACCATTTGTAATTCCAACTTCAGGGAATCTGACATCCTCTTTTGGCCTTTGTGAAAACACACACATAGTACATAAACATACAAGTAGGGAAAACAGCCCTACTCATAAAATAAACCCAAAGCAAAATAAACCAAATAAAATCCACAGCTCTATCTTTAAAGCTCAACCAGGAATATGAAGCTAGACTATCTAGACTTTAGCTTTTTCTTATCCACCATGATTGAATCCAGTCCATTTTTGTCTACCAAAGAAACTTGTGCTTAACTGTGTCTCATCTTTCTATGCCACCAGTGTGGGTGGAGTTTTCCTGTCTAGACTACCAATCAATTCTGTCCAAGTTGCTCCCCAAAAAGACACACAGAAATTTAATATTAAATATAAATGCTTAACCAATAGCTTAGGTTTGTTTTTAGCTAGCTCTTGTAACTTTAATTAACGCATTCCTTATTCACCTTCTGTCACAGATGGTGCCTTCTTTCAGCACTGCATGATTATGTCCTGCTTCGTCTGCATCTCACTTGCTACTCTCTTGATGTCATCCCTCTTCTCCCAAGCATTTTCTCTGCACCCTCATTCTGCCTAGCTACTTGCCATTTAGCTTTGTTATTAAACCAATCGTAGTGACATAGTTTTACACAGTGTAAAGGAATATTTCACACACCCACCTTTTGGTGACTACTCTAAAACCTTGTTATTTCTCCCGACTCTAATGTGTCCTCCTCTCTGGAGTTAGGATGATCAGTTCAAGATGCACATCTTGTTACTTCCCTGCTTAGGAACGCAGTAGTTGCTCATTACCTTTGGGGAAAAAGAAAACATTCTTCCTGGCTGTTTACTACCTGGGCTAGTAATTATCCCTGGAGCTCCATTTGTAGTACACTCATCTGTTTCCTTAACTCCCATCTCTGTGGTACTTTTAGTTTCTAGATAGTCTCATTTCTTCCCATAGTGGGTCATTTATATACTGATCTTTTTGCCTCACGTCTCCTCCATGCTTTCCAACTCTCTCTTCACATCAGATTTAGGCTGTAATGCGATTCTTTCTGACTCTGATTCTGAAACGCTACATTCTGAGCAGAGAGTATATCTTCTGTACATCACGTATATCACTGTGTAATTGCAGTCACATCTCTATTTATGCGGGAGTCACCATCTCTTTACAATTCATAGGAACAGGACTATTTATAGATTCTATTTGTACTTCCAATGCTAAACACAATTCTGGGCATTTAGAAAGAAGACCAGTGTATAGGTTGATTATATGTATGAATAGACATTTATTATATTGTTCTGCAACATTCAAGTATTTCAATCTCCACACTTACATAGTTGATATGGTTCTAGGTGGCACTACAAAATACATGATCTTGAAATTATTGGAATAGTAAGTGGGTAAAATTTTGCTTTCATGAACGATTCCATGGAATAACTTTCGTGTTGCTTTTGTACGTTGCATGTACAAACTTTAAGTCAAATAACTGTAGTAATGATGAGTTTCCTTACCACAACGTTAGGAACTATAAAGGCATGATTTTCCAATTGGAAAGTAAAAGACTGATTTTGAGTCAATGAATCAATGAAAAAACTCAGACTTTCGGTTTATGGATTTGCATTTAGGAGTCCACTCTGCTGTAGTGTTCACACTAAACAATGATATGCATACAAGTCTCACATTATTTCCCTGATAATATTTTTCCATATTTTTATTTCTATAAAACAAAGTGCAACCTTTTAATCTGTGCATTTGCTACTCAACATAATAAAAACATTAATGAGGTACTGCATGTCATTTATTAAATCAATAAATGGTTGTTTGACACTTCTGGCTTGCCAGTCATAAATGTACAGTCTTTCTTGTCAGAATTTCATTTTGGAAAATGATGCGGCCAGAACCTAAGAGACAGCATGGTAGGTGGAAGTACTTTGCTAGAAATACGCAGAAGGAACACGAAGAACATAAACTAAAGGCTTTTGACTCCATTTCCATTAAGTCAAAGAAGAGGAGAATTGAGGACATATTTTCCCCAAAGAAACAATTGAGCTGAATTCTCAGGGCTAAGGAGTGCCTTTAACAACTAGTTATTACTTAGAATGGTAATTGCCTCATTGTACTAAGTACTGTTGTTTTCGCCCTTATTCCACAAACCTTATATACCATTCTGGAGCTTCTCTTGAGAATGGGGAATAATATTTTACAATTGCCATCATCTAATACATGGCAGTTACACATGAGCTCAGTTATTTTATGATTTCTTTCACTAATATCAAATAATACAATTAAATTATTTCAAGGATTCTTATGGATGTAGAAAAAGACACCTGGACCAGTTTCCACTATGAGTTGTAGTTTGTTTAGCTTGAAGATTCTTAATGGCTCTGTCTGTGTGTTTATCGGTAACACATCTTTCGAGAAAGATTCAGTTTACATTATATTTTTGTGTATTTTGTTCTTTTCTTTTTGAGTCTTTACCAAAAGTATTACAGTACATAAAGCTCCTGGGTATGGATCCACTTTCTCTGGTCCTAAAGTTTGGGCCTTTGCATGATTGAAAAGGAGCCAGAATTTTTGAAATAACATTTAACTAGTTCTGTTTTTAGAAATGGCTCAGGTTGGACACTTGACAAATGGTTTTAGTAGTTAAAACATTAGATGATCTCCGCCCCGCCTCCAGGGCCTCTCTTGCATTTCAGACTTCTTTCTTTCTCACAACAGTTCTCTGGGCATTTCAGAATCAGATGCCACATTTGAAAATAGCAGAAAGAGCAATTTCTAATTGCTGTGACCCCAAGGCACAGCATCTTCTGAACCAGTGAATGGATGTAATTGATCACAGAGAAAGACAAGAGAAACTCTCCCCAGCCTTGCACTAGAGAAAGAAAGAGGACTGGCCTGGTTAAGTATCCTACCTCACTTACTGTCTAGTCATCTTGCTGCATTTGACATTTCTTACCAGAGTATTCAGTTGGTTTTGGTTTATTTACTAACTGGCCACACCTTTGGTTTTTGCTTCTCTGCTTCTCTGTCTGATAGATTCTTTTCTATTAAGTTGTTCTTCCTCATTCATATAAGCTACTTTGAGGAAATTAATCATTATCTATTTACTCATTCTTTCTTTCAAGTTTGTATTGCAAAATCCCTATATTATTTTTTGAAGGACTTCTTTTTCTTTCAATTGTGATATTAAACTATTTTAATACCCTTAGTGTAGCTTTTTTTTTTATGCTGGGTAAAAAGCGATAGTCCCTCTCTCGTCATAGAATGTTTCTCTTGTTCTAATCATGTTGGCTTTGTGCTGACCTGCTTACTTTTTCTTTGAGAACATTACTTACCTTAAACACTTGGGCCAGATGTTCATTTAAAATTAGACATATATGTGTTAGAAAAGAAATACACACACAAAAACCTCTTACTAGTGATGTTTCCTTCCTGGCAGCTTTAACCATTTGAAATTGCAGTAAAAATAGAAAGTCGAAAAGGGCCGTTGAGTTGTGGAAGCTTCTTAAGGCACATGTCCCAGAAAAGTTTTGCATGTGGGGGTTTGGTGGCTGACTTCCTAATTAAACCCTCAGGATTTCATTTAGGGTCCTTATCCTTATTTATGAGTATGCTGCTTTTTCTGGTTTCTTGGCCCTGAACAGCCTAGAAATAGCAGGAAGAAGCCAGAGGTGAAATAAAGATCACATAGGTTTGAAATGGAGACAATATAAAGGATGAACACATTAAACTCTTTATGTGATTCCATGACTGTTCTGATTATGAGAGACAGCAACATTTTGGTGACCTTTTTGCATACATTTTTGTTGTTGTTGTTATGAGGAATGCTTTCAGTTTAGACTCTAAGACTCTTTTTTAAAATAAATGGAAAAGGGAAGACAGAAATGCGGGCTATGCAGATAATTCTTTTTATTAAGAACACTTTATAATCAGAAAATATGATATATTACCATCTCTCAAAGACATGCAGATTAGTTATTAATTACACATAAAGTGCACTGCGTACTTACCAGCTCATTATCTTTCTTAATTCAGTTCTAGAATTATATTAAATTAATCCTCATGTAGGGTGTTGGGGAGAATGGTAGAAACTCAATTATTGACTTATAGACATTATATTTGTTTGCCTTAAGTCCTCATAATATACATAATATAAACAGTTTTTAATGGCTCACTGCATTTCATGCCAGATAGGATCTTGAACAATGAGAAAGCTGGAGTTCAGCTATCTGCATGACTTCTGCCTACTTTTCAATGGCTTACACTCAAGGGGAGTATTTTAAGACCTAAATTTTGAGGCACTTGGAAACCACAAATGCTGTCAATAGCAGGACGGTGAGGACCACCCACAGTGGTGCTGGTGATGAATATGATCTGAAGTCCATTGCTTATTCTCTGTTTTAAAGTTCCTTTTATTACAGAATCTGCCAACCAAACAAGTGCCAGAGACAACTCATGGAACAAAGCTCATGGGGTTCAGGAGAGCAAACTGGCTCTCTGGTAGGCAGGTTTTTACATGCTTCCATTTATACCAAATCACGATTTGGTGTGAATGCACAGGCAGGACCCAGCTGAAATTTGTTCCAATGAAAGCACACTTCACTCTAACTCTTCCAAGAACACAGCATCCTTTGTGCTTCCCCTACTTTCCTATCTCCAGAATGCTCTGTCAGGCTCTCATTGGCTCTTCGTTTAGATGCCCCATTGATGAACAAACGTCTAAGGCTTTGAGGGCATAGTGAGATCAGTCTGCAGAGGAGGAGGTAAGGAGAAACTTAGAGGATGCAGAGGCGGAGCTTAAGTGCAAAACTAAAAATATAAACCTGCTTTTGGGATGCAATAATTAGGTCAGTGCTTTGCCCCGTGGTGCTTTTTTATTTAGCCATTTGCAGAGGAAAATAAATAGAATAAGCTGACTTTTCTTTGCTGGTTTTCCTTTTAAAACAAGTGTGACTTTGAGATGTTATTTTGATTTTAGAGTAATATACCTCTCCCAACCTTCTGTTCTTTCCTCCTGAAACAGGAAAAGCATGTTTCGGCCACACGTTTACTCTAACAGCAAAGGTAAATCATTAAGAGTATGTTCTGTCTATTCATGCCTTTGGAAGGGATGAGATTCAAGGAACAACCGGGTGCATAAAGCAATGTTGCGATCATTAACTCTGGCAGATTAAAATGTGTGTCCTCTGTGGTACACTGTGTATTTTGAGTTGCCAAGTTTCGAACCGTCACAAATCGATGGGCTAACCTGTCGTTCGATACACCTGGGTAGCATGCTGCTTTCCTGGCCTCAGCCCTAGACTCAGTTTGGCACAGAACAAACCAAATGTGGATCACTATCAGCTCTGGGTAGTGTGTGGATGCTGCCAGTGTGTGTAGAAAAATTACTCTGAGTTTATTTCCTGGAGATTCCCCAAACTTAAAAGATTTTGTTTTTTATCTCCCCCTTTCCCACTGAATTGAGTTCAAAGAAGTTGTCAATGCCAGTTTGGTAATAGCAGTGTGGTCTTGTTGGGCATGGCTGCATTTTAATCACTTCATGGATATTAAGGGTTTTCGTTTCCGTTTACTCCTTCCTATCTTCTTTCCGAAATTCCCCTTAATCTAGCTCTCCATAAGAGGGACTTGCCTCCAGGGGAGAAGCAGAAGCAGAAGATAACAGGAAAGCCCACACTATGCCAAGATGTCTGGAAACATGAAAGGTCAAACCTTACATTTTAGTAAAAATAAATCTTTTTCCATGGAGTCAAGAAAACTGCTATCATAAAAAAATTACTGCTTTCATTTTCTTCTTTTCTTTCTTTCTAGAAAAATATGACAGTATATTCTAACTGTGGCTGATTAACTGCTAACAGAGCTTGTTTAAAACCTCCCAAACTCAATTTCAAACACCTTTAGAGGGACAACTGATAAGGTGTCTAGCCTCGCAATAAACACAATGCTATTGCATCCCTTTTGAAGTATGCGTTTATATTACTATCATCATTATTATTTTTTTCCTCCCTTTCTTCATTTTGCATAAATTGAAATTCCTTCAAAACTTCAGTGGCATGTTATTAAAGTATCTGTATACAAAAAAATTGCAAATGATTTTATTCTGGAGGAAGCTGCTGCCAGGGGTCTTTGAAGCCAGGGCTTTTGTTGTGAATCTAAGAGCCATTGTTACCTAACAATTCATACCCTAGGCAGAATTGCTATGGAATAGTGTGCATAAAAACCCTGTGAGTGTCAGCCTCGTATGCCTCGGGAAGAAGTAGGACTGCTGGTGTCCATCAAAAAGGAAAATGTATAGGTCGCAGCAGTCATTGCGTTTCTACATAACTGGAGAGCTAGAACAAATTGTGTGCACTGTAACCCTCTGTCTGTCCATGGTCAGGAAAAGTCTCCAGGAAATCCTAAGTCTAAAATGTACATCACATCCCAAGGGTCTGACAGGACCATTTTGAGCAGCACTTGAAAATTGTGTGAAGTGTTTTGCTGCCTGCTACACACACACACACACACACACACACACACACACACACACACACGTTTATTTTTTAATTTTTAAAAAGATGCTAAATACAAGTGCTTGGAGAAAGAATTTTCAGTGTCAAAACTGTTCAGTTGTTTTTATCTGACCAGACTGCCTTATCCTTCTATGACCCTGGGGCTTGGTGTGTGGAGTAAATAGAAGGCAGATCATCTTAGGGGATTATTTAAAGAGAAACGTGTGATTCTCTTTAAAACAGTATTAAGTTAGGCTTTCAATATCTTTATGTCTTTGGAGAGATTGCACATATTGTCATCAGATAATAAGGGTGAAGGAAATTCTAGTCACTGTTGTCTGAGCTCTCAGATTTCCATCTGGATGTGCTCTCTGGTTTTTATAGTCAGTTTTGACATATCCAGAAGGACTGTATGAAAAAATTGGTATTACATAATGTCAGAAGTTCTAAGTCAGTAACAAGCCTGCTCGGGTGGGGCTTCTCTTTATACTTAGTGCTCTACTTGGTCTGTAAGTCAGGAATAAAAATAGCGATTCCTGCTTAATTCTAAGGTATTAAAAAAGAGGTAAATTAATAGAAAATAAAAAGATCAAGAACATAGATACACAATTTAATTTTAAACAAGGTAATGAATGTATTACTTTCATAAATTTCATTCAATCTAAATGACATCTCCAGTAGCGTGTGTTTAATATTTTTTCAGTGTTTTAAAACTCATGTTGAATAAATTTATGGAATATTGTGTATTTAACACTAAAGAAGTCTCCAGCTATGTCCTTTTCTTATGAAGCATTAATTACAGTTAAAGTTGACTCTTTCGCAGGACTCCTTACTTTTGTCTCACTGTGCTGGAGCGGATTACATTTAAGGGCTGATTAAAAGGAGAATCAATACTCAGGGAATTGCCTGAAGTTTAAAAAATTCTTGTGCCCTAAGCAGTTGCCTCTTAGAAAAAGTCAGTTTTACTTGGGGATCATGCAGCTTTAATAAAAAATACATGCATCTATGTAACTGTTCTTCCCCAGCTGGCCAATGTCCTTCCAATTTCTTCCTTAGTTTAAATCCAAGTGTTTTAGAGTCTGAAGTCCAATCAGTTTAGCAAAAGGGGGTTGATCATTTTCTTATTCATTATGGGAGTTACACAAACAAGATCATGGTGGTGGCTTATCTGTAGATAGCTATGTTCCTAATGGGTTCATTCATTCCTGAAAAATATAGTATTTTTTAGTTTAAATCCTGTGCTGTCCTTGGTCACAGTAAGCAAATCCCCAGCACCTAAGTGAGCGGAAGTGACTCTTACGGAAAAGGAAGGACGTGCTTTGGAATAATTAATTTATGCCGAGTTTGTTCCACAGAGGGAAATCTTGATTCTCTTTTGTTATATTAAGTTCTATTCTAATATTTACTTAATCAACTATTAAATGTTTAATCTTTTCCAAAAATGTAGGAATCTGCTTATTTGACACCAGAAAAAAAAGCTGCAAGATTAAATACAAGATTAAAAAGTAACTAAGAAATCCCTCAAGACCACTAAGTTGTATTTTTTTTTCAGTTTTTGTTTATCATGTTTTCAGTTAGCTCCTGGACACTTACCTGAGAAAGAACTCTCTCTATGACTGAGTTAAACACTGTAAAATCGTGGGATGCTGACTATATGTGTTGATTGTTTTACTGTGTTGAATTAATCTATAGGATGGTAAGTAAGACATGGTAACAAAAGAGCGATTGGGGATTTCAAAAATGAGAAGATACGTGAGAAGTCTGACTTCCTTAGAGGCTGCGTGCAGCCACCATCTGCTTCCTGCCTTGTCCCTTTTAGGATTGTGTCTGGTTTTGTTATCTGACAGCAATGGCCTTGACAGAAAACCATCCCAAATGTTAATGACTGTTTGGGAAAATACAGTCACTGCCATTTTATTTTCTCTCCTTTATTTTCATTTTCAAACTATTTCCCTTAATTGTCTGACTTGGCTGGTTTTGATTTCTGATTTATCTTATAGGGTAAATTATTTTTTTTAAAAAAATCTGCATGTTACCTGTTTAATCATATTTATTCTGAAGAGGATAGAAAATCTACTTAGTTGTCCACTTTATTAAGTTTTTGCTATAATTTATGTCACTCTAATAGAATCAGGACAGATGAAATTAAATTGAGAAAACAAGTTGGAGTCTGTGGCTTTCAGAGTCTCCTTGGCAAAGTTTGAAATCTTTGCTTGTTCTAACAAGGTGTGTGTGTGTGTGTGTGTGTGTGTGTGTGTGTGTGTGAATAACATCATGTTTCTTGATATAAACAAATGCCTAGAACCATTTATTTCTATCAGTTCCAGCTGCAGAGCTTTGAAAGATCACTGGGTTCTCTGACTAGTGATTTTGATTGCTCTCTAATTTTTATAGAGTAATTTCCATAATCATTCAAAAGCTTTAAGCAGGAGACTTGTTCCAAAACCTTGACATCAATTGCAGGAGGGGAGGAATTAGAATATTTTGCTTTTCATTATTTGTTCCCTGGGCAGAAATGGAGCCAAGTTTGCTGTGGCTATCAATACAATAAATTGATGGATACAACTAATTTGACCATTCATGCATAAAAGCAATCCTTCATTTTATTCTGAAATTATTCAGAAGATTTATCTCTTCTTCCCATTTCTTCTTTTTTAAGCATATATATGAAAGGCACACAGATTCAGAGAGAGATGAAAACTTGTCACGTGGAAGGAATTACTGAAGAAATTGCATTAGTATAATCTGTTTTGTCTAGTCTAGAAACTAATTTGATGGGAGCCTGAGCTAATCCCCGCTTCCCTAGGAACCGTATGAATACGGCTAGTGTTACTGTTTGTGAGGGGCAAAGTAAACATTAAAATGTTAGAGTTATTTGTGGGTTTCTCAGAGTCCCCATGTTCCTAGCAGTGAAAGCCGCACAATCAGCTTGGCTGCTCTTAGATGTCCATTGTGTATGAAGCAGTAATTGTGGTGCTGTGTGATATGATATCTAGAACAGACAAGACACCATGAGGCACTGAAGTAAAACAGCTGCACTGAGGGCTGTATCAAATATGGTATAAGAACAATTATTTAGTAGCAAAGCAGCAAAATCCAGGGCAGTGTGATATGGATGGGGTAGGTAACATTTTTTCCTTAACACTTTAAACACTGAAGTTTAGTGAAGTGGGGTAGAAAGGAAATTGCGGAGGGGGGACAACAAAGGGAGAATTGTAATTATATTATAATCTCAAAAATAAAAAAATATAAATAAAAATAAAAAATGAAGAAATACTAGTTAGCTGCCAGACAAACTGCCTACCGGTGGTGTGACTGTTACGGGGTGACAAAGCACTTTCTAATTGTATCTGATGCCTGCTCCGTAGAAGGGAATTTGATGACTGGTTCTGTAATCATGGCGGTAAGTCCATGGATTTGGAGGTCATGCCCTGAGGTAGTAAGCACTGCTATTGTTATTTTGCTAAACGGTAATGCTGTCAAGTTGCCTTCTAAATATCTATTCCTCCACCCATAGACATGGGCTGTTTTCAGCCTTGGTATGAGGCCTTCTCTTTACAGGGGACAGCTCTCGATGGAGAGAAGCATAAATGGCCAACTGAGAATCAGGGACCGAGTGCTCAGTTCCATGTAGGCCGTCTGTATTAACCCAACCTCCCACCCAGATTCCGGGAACACTGGGAGGGGAGGCAGACAGAATGTCAGAGATAGAGGATGGGGCATAGAAGTGTAACGTGCTGATTCTGGACATGATCTGGCTGTTGTACTCGCAAATTCATGGCAGCTGTGGCCACTTGCTCAAGACCAACAAGAGCTCCACGCAAAATTCCAGCATAAGTGGGACAGAAGATCCCCAGAGCCCAGCCCTTACTGAGCAGCTGTTAGCAGTAGGGAGGGAAAATGACTCTTCTTGGAGGATGCGGACACCGGGGATGCGGATACCGGGAGGTTTTCCATGTTCTAGTTGATAGTTCCATACTCCTGTACAACACTAACTGGATTTAGTAGATTATAAAAATAGGAAAGACATCGGCTTAAGAGGGACTATGTGTTAAGGAGATAAGGGAAGAGTTGGAGGGGGCAAATGGTGCGTCGACATGATCATATTTCACTGTGTACATGCGTGAAATTCTCAAAAATAAAGACAAATTTTAAAAAATTAAGCCAGCGTATAAAATGATGGGTTTGGGTTTCACTCTGACATTTTCACACCTGTGTGTTATTTTACATTGTTCTCAGTTTTTCCTCCTTTCACACTACCACCCTGCTGCACATCCCCTGTCTGTCCCTCTCTCCCCACAGTTAGTGTTCCCTTCTGCTTTCTTATTATAGGTACACCATTACCTATTCTATTTCTTACCTCTCTTAATATCTCTTCCTCAAGTCTCATGATGCTCTTTGTAGGTTTCAGATCTATGCACACACACACAGTATACATGCATCTATACAACACATATATACATACACAAATGTGCTTATGCATATACAAACACCTATGTATAAAGCTTTAAATCTAGGGCATACAGTTTTTTAAGCTAAGAGACTGAATTGTGACTTTGAAAATGAAGCTGTTCCTTTTCAGTTACTTGCATAGCCTTAGCACTGAAGACTGAATTCTATGTTTGGCTATTTGGCTGTTGTTAGCAGTGAAGCATGAAGCAGAAAGAAAACAGCTTGACTTCCGTAAGTTCGGCAAACTCTGGAGAGCTGGGAATGGCAGGAAGGCAATTGGCTCACAAAATAAACTGACCGAACCGGAAGTCAAAATTAAATAGAGTGTATAAGGGCACCCCAGGGATCGTCTTAACAATATACTAGTTATGAGCTAACTATAGTCATTATTACCACCGCTAATGAAGAAACCATAGGAGAAGGCAAGAAGTGCTTCTCTCTGATTACCGTAGGCTTCCGGTTTAACTAGCTAAGACACTCAATGATCCCTTAAAAAATGGATTTACCCTAATGTGTATCCGCTATTAGTGAGGATACTATTAGACATGGTTTAGCTTTTGAAAGTATGAAAACAGTTTGGCTAATGATGGCTGAAACTGCTGGAAAAGCTGCACT
The DNA here is from genome assembly GCF_982192425.1 of Myodes glareolus. Classification (NCBI taxonomy): domain Eukaryota; kingdom Metazoa; phylum Chordata; class Mammalia; order Rodentia; family Cricetidae; genus Myodes; species Myodes glareolus. The sequence goes on from NC_142040.1 coordinate 55,525,057, forward strand.
CTTAGGCATCCATAGATTCTTTTTACCGTGTTCTGTGACGTGATAGTGATTTTAGTTTCAAACATATTTTTTAAGAAAAGACTCAGAGAACTTTCTAATGACAATCCTTATGTAGATGTTGAAGTCTATTGGCTTGGTAATGTAGTTTTAATTTTTCCTAGTCTTGGGTGCTTGGAGAAAATCTTTTCTGATTGGTGGGTCTTACTCTGCAGCCATCAAAGTAAATTAATATGCGAAATGGAGACATCATAAAAGAAGAAAACACCATCATTAACTGAAGTCAAGATTTGGTTTTAAATGTGCAAGAAAATCAATTGCTGGAAGAGCTGGGAAAGTGATTCTTTAGTTTCCCTTAGATTTAAAGAAGTTAATGGTACTTTATCATTTGTCTCAGTTTCTGTCTATTATTATTCTTTCGTTTGTTCATCCAGTGGTCAACAGATATTCACATCTCTGCTGCATGCAAACCAGTGGAGTGAAAAATATGAACCATAAGTCACACTATCACCCATGAGCAATGACCTTCAGCTGAGAAGCCTGTATTCATGTGTATCTCAATTTTCTTACAAAAAAAACTTTTAAACAGTATTTTTGAAAATAAAATGCAATTATCTTATTTCCCCCGTTCTCTTCCCCCCCCCAGTCCCTCCCATGTACTTACCTTACACGCTTTCAAATTTGGGTCTCTTGCTTCTCTTTCTTTAATCTTCTATGTGTATGTGCATGTGTGTATATGTGTGCGTATATATATTCATGAATTCATAGTTACGGCCTGTTAAGTCTGTATAATGTTATTTATAATGTTACTTTATAATTTCAGAGCTGACTATTTGATATTAGACAATCAGTTAATGGGCTTCTTACCTGGGGAAAAGCAGTTTTTAGTTGCCTGTAGTTCTTCGTCTAAAGTTGAGATCCTGTAAGGTTCCCCCCTTCCATATTAATATATTTACTGGTATTGTCCTTGTTCATGTCCTGTTTAGCTCATTGTTTTGAGACTTGATGACTATAACTTTCCTGACATTTCTAGAAGACACCACCTCACAGCAGACTTTCTGATTCTCTGGCTTTTCCAATCTTTTTGGCCTTAGGAGCAGGGGTTGCATCACAGCGAGATCAGCTGGGGCTGGGCACCACATGACTCCTTGACCTCTGTATTTTCATCAGATATGTTTTTTTTTCAAAATAATGATTACTATCTGTTGCAAAGAGAAGTTTCTCTGTTGAGAACTTTATGAGTATCAGGATAAAGATCCAACCTGGATCCTCGAGGTCCTGTGTCTGCAGGGCATTTTTTTCATAAGACTCATTATGATTTTTAATTATGTTTAGGCATAGGTTTCTGTGTGCATGTGTGTGCTTGTGCACATGGATGTAGTTGCCTTTAGAGGCCAGAATAGGGTCTCAGCGCCCCTTAAGCTGGAGTTACTGGCAGTTGTGAGCTGTTCAATGTGGATTCTGGGAGTCAAGTTCTGGAAGAACAGTAAGAAGTTTGAATCTCTGAAGCAGCTCTCCAGATCCAGTACTTCAACTTTCTTATCCCTCTCTAAATGTGAAATATAACAATCCCTTGTTGTAAATGTCTTGGGACTTTTACATAAGAGATCTGAATGTATTGAAGAGTCTCAACTGAGTGAACAATAAGTTTACTAATTATTACTTCTTGTTTTAATTATTTAGTTTAATCCATTCACATGAAGAGAACAACACAACGTAGTAAAGCAGAGGAGCAATATCAAACAAGTTACTTTATAGGAACTATGCTGCTTTTCTGTAATATAATATCTTTGTGTTTAAATTCAGGAAATATAAGTAGGCTCTTAAGCTTTGTAAATAATCATAGATGTATAATAGCAATATTAGGTATATAATTTATATATTAGATATAGTAGATTTGTATAGATTATTTATGAATATAATGTTGTTTGTATTTTATAGGAGACAGAAGCAAGCCATAAGAGGTTAAGTCAGTTGTCCAATAGCAAACGACTCATAAGCAACGGAACTGAATTCAAACACTGAATGTGAAGCTATTCAAGTTATGGTCATGTCTACCCATGGACCACATACTTTTCCTTTCCACTCAAAAATGCTTAAAAAAAAAAGAATAACAGAATAACGTAGGAATTTGGGTTTTGAAAGCAATTTACTCAAGGTAACTGTCCTGAAAGCACGTAACAGTGCTAACTTTCTATGCAAAGCAGCTGTCTCTTTGTATCTGGAATAATTAATTCAAATAGGTCATTCTGATCTATAAAGACGAGGAGGAACTGAACTCTGATTGCTTTAGAGATTAATTCTCTAGATTTCCTGTCATGATCATCAAAGTGCTTATGCTAATGTTTCCTAAACTTGAACTTTGAGAAACCGTGGTCCCTCCCCCACCCCCTTGATTTTCACATTGCAAACGGCAGGCAACCTTCTTGATAAAGTGGAATCTAGGTCAGATCTCTCGATTCAAGCAGGTTCTTTGAACGTGGAAGAAGGAAGCAAATTAAGAAGGAAAGAGAAAGGCCTTCATTTAGCTTAATCTCCGGTTGCAGTAGCTTGTGGTGTGTTAGCTGAAAATGCATAAATACACATAACAAGTGGAAATTGCCCCTTGACGAGAAGACCTGTTATTATGAGCTGTGAACGCAGTTAGATTCCCACCCCTTCCCCCTGGGTAATGAGCCAAGTATAGACCCCTTCCCTTTCCCATTCTTCTTTTAAATTCCCTTCTTCCTTCCCATTTGTCTTCTTTCTTTCAGTAAATGGTACTCAAGGAGAGGTCACACTTTATTTTAAAAAAATAAGGCTCACTCTTTTAGTAAAGCAAGCAGTTTTGTTCTTCCTCATAGACACCTTACCCAGATTCAACATTTGATTTGCCTGAATGAGGAACAATGTTATCTGCTAAAGAATAATATTGACATAAAAGCACAATAGGACTTATCACAGAATGCATGCCAAACATTACAGTATGTAGTCTAACGCTTTAATTAACGTATTTGTTAAATGCCAATTCTAAGAATAGACACCATCCTCAAAGAAAAGACTTTGCCCAACACAGATAATGCAGATAGTTTGGCTTCCTTTAAAAGAGATTTTGACAGCTGTACTATTGAGTTCTGTGATTCTGCCGGGAACCCACTGCCTTCTTCCTTCTGTCAACAAGGCTTTCAAAATCAAAACAGAGGAGAAAGTGAGATGCTTTCCCAGTTCTACAATGTATTCCAAGACGGGGGATGTAAATGGCTGTGTATACAGAGTAGGGAATTTGCATACTGAATACCTCCTCTCAGGTTCATATGCCTGACTCTGCCCTGTTGCTTAATTTGCATTTATTCACCAGTCAAGTTGTTTCCTGATGCCTCACTTATGTGAATGGGTGGGAGAGTAATCACAGTAAGGAAAGTGGTTTTATGAATGAATGAGCCACTTGCAGTGATATGTGTGTTGATATCACTCTCCTCTCTCTTGTTTAATATTCAGAGCAGTCATGTTGTGTGCACGCTGTTGGGAGAGGCTCCCTAAGTCGGTTAGACTACTTACAAATCACACTAGCCTGGACTGCTTTTAGAGGGAATTTTTTGAGAATGAACAAAAAGAGTCTTAATCAGAAGCCTGGGACACAAAAGCCTGCTTCCTCATCACACATCAAGAGCAAAGAATTTGGGAACTGACAGTCCAAATGGAGGGAGAGGGTTAAATAGTGAAAGTTGTAATTTTTTGAGAACATTTAATTTTATCCCAAACATTTGCTATAGGGTTCTGTCTTAGAAATCCATGATTTATTCTCTTGAATATGGAGGAGAAAATTTAGAAATAGTGTCTTCATGGACCATGGAAACGGCAAGAGAAGACAGGTACAGGTCTGGAACATGTTGATGAATACATTCTCAACCTATTTAAGATCGATCATTTGTGAACTAATTGTGTCCACTGTCATTTGCAACATTTTCTTTGGCAGCCTCGCCATCTCATTTTCATAAACCAATGGTTCCCAACTGGCATCGACTTTTTCACGAGACACTATTTAGTCTTGTCCTAAGACATTTTCAGATGCTAAAACTGAGGAGTCTCACATGTGTGTAGAGGCCATGGTATGCTGATAAGTATTCTGACGCTGTTTAGGACAAAGAATCACGTGGCCTAAGGTGTCAGTAGTGGTTAAGTTTGAGAATACCATCTTCAGGTCGTACCTTCATCCTGCTCTTTCTTGGAGAAAGCCCTTTTATTTCTTGGCTCCTGTTTCACAGAAAACAAATAAAATGAAACATACAAAACCGCCCAAAGACCATCAACCATAACCTCCCCTAAATCTCTCTATTCATTAGCAAACATGTCTGTACATGTATGTCCACTCATAGCTCCTGTCTTCATTTAGCTGAAAAAGAAGAAAAGCCTTCTGACTTCTGCACTGGTTGGTTTTATGCAAACATGACACAAACTAGAGTCATTTTGGAAGGAAGAACCCTGGTTAAGAAAATGCCTCTTCTAGATTGGCCTTTGGGCAAGCCTGTGGGGCATTTGCATGACTGGTGATTGATATGGGAGCGTGGAGTTCACCGTGGGTGATACCATTCCTACAGAGATCATTCCGGCTGCTCTGAGAATGAAGAGAAATGAAGCCTTGGGTTGGAGCTAGTGCTCAGCTGCTTCAGAAGCCAGTGAGACAAATTCAAGAGAAGAGGAAAGAGACACCCCTCATTGACAGGTACGAGGTAAACACTGAGTATCTGGGTCATTTCTGCAAGGATTCGCAATCACTTTAAAACCATTAATAACAAATTCAGTGTAACTTCAATGTCTCTGTTCAAATCCCTTGACTTTAAGGCAGTATCTGACTATGATTACCTTTCTCTCCAGAAGCTTCACCATCTTTTCTGCCATGACACCACTATTTTTAATTTGTTCTTTTTACTCTGGCACTATTTTTTGAGATAGGGTTTGGCCTCAATCCCATGACAGACATCCCTTGTAAGTGAGTGCTGGGATTATAAGTGTGTTCCTACATTTGTTTTTTGTTTGTTTGTTTATTTTTATTAAGAATTTTTAATACAATCTTTTCTCATTTTACATAGCTATCCCCATGCCCTCCTCTCTTCCTGCCCTACCCATTCCTCTCCATTTACTCCTCAGAAAGGGCAAGGCTTCCCGTGGGAAGCTAACAAAGTCTGATACTTCTCTTCAAGACAAGACCAAGGCCCTCCCCGCTGTATCTAGGCTGAGCAAAGTGCCTCTAGACACCAGTTTAAGCACTAGGGATAAGTCTTGGTCCCACTACCAGTGGCCCCATATCCTGCCCAAGTCTGCTAACTGTCCCTCACATTCAGTGGGCCAGAGATCTACCACAAAGTGCTGGACTAAGCTACTGGAGACCAGTCCAAGAGAGGGAGGAGCAATAATATGTGAAAAGGGGGTCAAGACCATAATGGTGATACCCACAGAAACAGCTGACCTGAGCTAGTGAGATTTTACTGACTCTGGACTGATAGCAGGGAACCTGCATAGGCCAAAACAAGGCCTATGTTTGGCTTTTGGTCACTCTTAATTTCTAAGATGATGGAGATGCCAACCCCAGAGTCTCCGTCCTTAGCCTTGTCCTTAATGTGGAGACACCCACTGAACAATGTTAACTCATCTATTTTTTGATCTACTGTTATGATTTCTTTGCTAGATTGTCCTGTCATCTGGGTACCCTATCCACTCCAAGTCTCTCTCTCTCTCTCTCTCTCTTTCCCTCTCTCTCTCTCTCCTCCTCTCCCTTTCTTCCCCACTCCCTGCCCACCAAGGCAAGGCCCCCCCACATCCCTTCTTTCTCTCTCTGCCCACTATTCTTCTGAAGAGGCAGATTTCTGTCTCTCTCCCCTTTCTTTCTTATCTCTTCTCTTTCTTCTCTCTGTACCTCTATTTCTTTCTTCCCCCCATGTCCTCTACCCCTTATGCCTTCCCAATATCCAATAAATAAGCTCTCCATACCCAAGCTCTCTCTGCATGGTGTGTCTGTCTGTCCTTCTATGCCAAAGTCCCCAACACCAGCAGTGGGACCTGCCACGGTCACTTACACCATAAATCATAACATATACCTGGTGTGGGAAGTACTTCTGTATATGTGTTGCTTTTACTGGTTAACAAATAGAGACATTGCTTTTGGCTAATGGCTTAACAGAATGTAGCCAGGCTGGAAAAAAAGCACACACATATATAAAGTAGGCCAAAAATTGTAGCTGTAATTCTTGCTTGATACTTTTTTTATTGATTTTTATTGAGCTCTACATTTCTCTCTGCTCCCCTCCCTGCCCCTCCCCTCATCTTCAACCTTTTCCCAAGGTCCCCATGCTCCCAATTTACTCAGAAGATCTTGTCTTTTTCTACTTCCCATGTAGATTAGATCTATGTATGTCTCTATTAGGGTCCTCATTATTGTCTAGGTTCTCTGGGATTGTGATTTGTGGGCTGTTTTTCTTTGCTTTATGTCTAAAAACTACTTATGACCTATTCTGTTATATGCAATTTTATTATGCTAAAGTTAAAACCTTCCTATTTATTTAAGCAGAAAAGGGGAAAAGGTGTGGGAAGTCCTTATGTATATATGTTGTTTTTATTGGTTAATGAATAAAGCTGTTTTAGTCAATGGCATAGCAAAATAGAGCTAGGTAGGAAAACTAAGCTGAATGCTGGGAGACAGAAGGCAGAATTGAAGAGAAACCATGTAGCTGCTGCCAGAGACAGATGTATGGGAACCTTGCTGGTAGGCTACGAGCCTCACCATAAAATATAAAATAATGGAAATGGGTTCATTTAAAGTATAAGAACTAGCTGGCAATACACTGAAGCTATTGGGCAAACAGTATTGCAAATAATATAGTTTCTGAGTGATCATTTCGTGCTTTGGGAAGCTGGGAACAAGCATCCTCCTACTACATCTACCAACCACATTTTAAATGCAAACTCCATCTCCATTTTCATTCATTGTCAGTTTACATGTCCACAACTATATTTTTGAACATTTATCATCATTCCAGCTCTCAATTCTTCTCAAATTATCTAGTTATGCACCCAGTTTTTTTTACACTTCTCCCTTTTCTCTTGCTCATACACCTTTACCAGTATATCCTGACAATGTGATTCATTAAATTCTATTGTCTATTTCAATAATTAATTTGAATTTGTATTTATTCACTGCTTACTGGAGGCCAGCCTTTGCTGGCTCAGGTTACACATGGTATATGGTGCCAGTTGATCAGTGACACAGTAAGATTTCAAGCTAGGAAAAGGAAGTGTCGAGTGCTACCGAGTGTTGCTATTTGACTGAAGGCTCGTTAGAGAGTTCCATTGCAGACTGCTTTGCACTGGAATAAAGGCACTGACAGACATGGAGAATGCACACCACTGCAGTAAAGCAGAGACTCCAGGGTTAAGTTCAGTGAGTAAGGAGGCCAACAGCATTTCTGTGGGAGAGAATAGAATTAGTAACTTAATTAATAGCTTTATGGGAGTAAATAACATCTTATGTATGTATTTGCATATTTTATCTTCATGTTTGGCGTCACTTACATCCTCCCTAGAAATAACAAAGGATCATTTTTGTCCTTTCTTCCTCAAGTTTTCCCCCTACCTCCTGCATTAATAACATTGTGATTTTGATTCCACATTAATATTTTTAGCTTAGAAATGTTTGGACGTAACTGTTTTGCTATACATGTCTTCTAGCAGTTTTTTTGTAGGATTTTATTGTAGGATTAACTTTTTTTTTAAATGATGATTTGGCCAGACATAAAAAATAACGTATTCAGAAGATTGACAATATAAATTCAGTGTTATCTTGCAGATGAGAAATCTAATTAAAGTTGCCAGATTTAGAAATAATTACATAGGCTAGCCAGTTAGATTTAAATTTCAGAGAAACAAAGAATGTTTTTAAAGACTTAGGTACATCATATACCATGTAATTTGGGAATGCTTATATTAAAGCATTATCCATTGTTTATGTGCTATTTAGGTATTAACCGGGCATCTTGTACTTTATGTGACATACTTAAATCTAATGTAACCTGATGATTATTCTTGTGTTTCTCTTGATGTCTTTAAGATATATGTGCCTGAAGATTTTAAGAATAGGTGTTTATTCTTGGGATTTGAAAATGTTGCCACATCTGTTTGGTTGTGAGTGTGTTTATTTATGCCCTCATTATTAAATTAGTATGTTCTCGAAATGTAATAATTTTATTTTCATTCATTAGATTAAAATTAATCCTTTCTCTGGAAATTTCCTCCCATCGTCCCCACTCTCCGTTTCTTCTAGAACTCCTGTTGGATGTTGTACTGTCTGAATATAGCTTCTATGACCTGTTCTTTCCTAATTCCTTCTGTGCATTTGAGAAGGTTTCATAAAGACTGACTTAATACTTTCATGGCTTGCCTCAGCATTTAGTTCCGCACACTCTGCCTTTTACCTTTTCATCAGCTTGTTTTCTGGTAACAGGGCTTCTCTGTTTCTTTTAGAGGATGCCACTCTGAAAGATCATGGCTTCTTTGACCCAAACTCCTTCAATATCCTGTTTATAGCATCTTAACAGATTGATGTATATATAAACAAATCGCAATGGGGCAATATGTCTCCACACATACTGTAGTTTCATTTATATCACCTCTGGCCTTGGCAGCCCTTGAGTTGTCCTATGGTTTCTGGACTGAACTGTGTCTCCTCAGATTCTTATCTTTAAGTCAGAACTCACAGTATTTCTAAATGTGACTATTCAATAATCTTTTACATTTATTTATTTACCTATTTATTTATTTAATTATTGTGTGTCCGTGTGTGTGTTCCTGCCTTCACATGCCTAGCATGCGTCATGGTGTGGCTGTGGAAGCCAGGGGACAGCTTGTAGAAGTCAGTTCTCTCCTACTACATAAGTCCTAGGAATCAAATTCACACATTCAGATTGAAGCCCCTAGCCTACTGAGTCCTCTCACAGGCCCAAAATGTGAATGTTTTGGAGACAAGATCTTTAAAGTAGTAGCTAAGGTAGCTAAGATTAAGAAGATCATGAATTTGAGACCCTGTTCAATATGATGAGCTTTCCTATATGCCTATAATAATAACGAGATACACTAAGGATGTACACACTGTGTTAAGACGGATGTGCCGCATCTCCCAAACCCCTATTATTCATACTGAAACCCTCTACCCAACATGGAGTTATTAGCAGGTGAGGACGTTGTAAGCAATTAGAAGTAGATAAAATCATAAGTGTAGAGCTCTTGTGAATGGGATTATGGCCCATATAAGAGTCCTAAGACTGTGCTTTCCACTGTGAGCCATTCCGTATGAGGACATGATGTGTGTGTTCACTCTCTGGAAGGAGGAAGGAAGCCCTCATTAGAACTCAGCATGGCTGGTGCCTGCACTTCACTACTACTCAATTCTGGAACTGTGGGAAATGAGTGTTTATTGTTTATAAGTTACCTGGTATATGGTCCTTTATCATAAAGACTGGCACTGACTACAACACAGTAAGAAAGCAGACACCTATTAGCCAGAGAGAAGCCTCTCTGCACCAGACTTAATGACACTTCCTCTCTTGATTTTCATACTCCAGAACCCGGAGAAAGAATATTTTATTTATTTAAGACAGCCATCCTAAGGTGTTTTATGATACAAACTCTGCAAGATGGACATCTACTTACAAGGAATAGATTTAGTATGTGTCTGTCTCCGTGGATTTCTGGTCAACTATTACAATTAATTTTCTTCTTCTAATTTGGTTATGGATTTATTTTGTTAACAAAATGTATTTTGTTCATAGTTATTTCTGGCAAAGAGCACATAGGCATAAATGCTTATCTTGTTAGCTTTGTATAAACTTCTGGAGTTACCTTTTGAAGATAAAATTCATGTTAAAGAAACTCTTATGCAATCCCTTAATGGTATCATGTTGAGCAAGAAAGGACATGAGCTCTCATATGCTTTCAGTCTTCCAAGACTTCACCTGTGTTGTAATCATTTGCTTCATATTCCAAGCACATCAATTGATTTGATATTCTGTTTTAAATGCCATCATGTTTTTAATGAAGTGTCTCTCCTTATTTTGCCTACTTGTTAAAGTTTATTCATCATTCAAGATGCTGCACAACCTCATCCCTTTGTATTTAAGTTTTTCTTGTCTTTTCAACTGAAGTGCTGATTCCTTTTCAGTATTTCTCCATACTTGTTAAGACTATTGGATAGTTACTTACGTGAGGATGGAGAGCGATTGTTCCCTACTGAGTGACACCTGTCAATACTCAGAAGAATAGCTGCTTAATAAATGGATTAAAATTGAATAAGAGTCTGAAAAAGTGTCCAAGAATCCTTGAGATTTTTTTCAATTTTTAAACAAGTTTAAGGACTAGAAGCCTACCTCTTATCATTTATCTTAAACTTAGCAATTTAATTTGAATGACATTGATTCTATTTTACCGCCACTGATTAATTTAATATCTTTAAAGTGAAATTTGGCAGGAAAAAATTTCAATTACTTAACCTCTTTTGTATTTATTAAAAATGTAAGTAAAATTTTACTTAAAACATAATTAAAATATAGGTCAGTGTATCTTGAGTCTAATTTATTACAGCATGTAGGCGATTGCCCCAGGACATCCAACAGGAAGACATGGGCAGCTCTGTAGTACAGCCTCCTTTCTCTGAAAAGAGCACATATTCAAAGAGGGGAAACAATTATCTACAACTAAAACAGGTAATGAAGTTTTCTGTGTGCTGTAATTTTAATTTAAAGAGCATGTTTGAAAGTCTAAGAGACCCAGACTGGCAGGTAGTTCCTTCTTCGTAGTTATAAAATCTGTCACATCTTAGAAATACTCCTCCATTGAGTGGCAATCACAATTTTTATTCTAAAGATTCCACATGCGTGGCATATTATGTAATGGACAGCACTTCAGAATAATCTAATGAAAGGAGAGCTCTTTTCCATGCTAATAAACTTCGGATTCTGCTTGTTTCAAGAAAATGAATTCAGGCTTTGAACTGCTGAGGTCCACATAAATTCAGGTTATCCATACAGCCGTGCGGAAAATCTCCAAGATGAGTTCTTTATTAATAGCGAGAATGAGTGAGTCCGCCAGCCCGTTTAATGATCTGGCCCATAATTTGAATCCATTGAAAGTTGCCTGTTAGCACCTCTGGGAGTCGAGATCAAGCGTGACCTTGACTTGCGATAGCACATATTAAATCTGCCTGTAATAGTTCCCATGCCATGTTGTTTTTCACATTCTGCTTGCAAGCAGACCCCTCTGATGTCCTTATAATCACCACAAACACAAAGCCAATGGAGAAGGGGAAGAGGGCTTCTCCTAACAAGTGTTATTTGCTTGGAAAGAGAAGGACACAATTCCCTTCCCTTATGGAACTGCTGGTGATGGTCTGTTATTGTGATGAAGTTCACGTAGGCAGGTTTGTCAGCCTCTGCAGTGCATTTGGAATACATGCCTGTTCATTAGATTTGCCTATTTTTATCTTTAAATACAACTGTGATGTGATTCTAGGAAAACAAAAGTAGTTTCTCTACCTGTATGCGATCTAGGTTTTAACTGCTGTTGGAAACTTGAGCTTGGAATGGTATGTTTTCTCGGTAATAATTTTCTAAGGTTGGGAACACCTAAACTTTTCTAAAATTGTGTTTTGAGATATGGGTATCTTAACAATTGTTCTACTTAAAAGAATAAAGCTGATTTTATTTGTCTAAAGCAGAATTGAAAGATAGTCAGGTATTAAGACATTGCTGCCCTTTTTCCTACCCTCACCTCACTATATGGGTATAGGTAAATGGCATTAAAAAGTACTACTTCAAACAGCTAGTGACATCAGGGACACTAGCTTTTGTGTGTGTGTTTATATGTTTGCAAGTGGGCACATTTATGCAGGCACACATACAGATTTATGCTGGTGTGATTATGGGTCAGAGGTCAACGTTATGTATCTTTATCGGTCCTTCTCTATCTTCTTTTAGAAAGCTTTTAAGAATTTTGTGTATAAACAATCTGCTTGCACCCTTTCCAGTCCCCCATGCAAGCAAGTGCATCAGTGCACATGTGTGCGTGCACGGACACACACACATAACTTGCTGAGCCTATTTGGTGTTGTTCATATGTGTATGTGTATAGGGCTGACCACTTAGGGTTGTATATAATCTATTAAGGGGCTTGTTCCTGGAGAAAACAAATTCTTCCTCTGTCAGCAGCCATTGATTGCCTGTACCTCTTCACTGGACATATGGTCATGTGAAACTTTCCTTGTAAAACTATGTTGGCAACTTGACTGGTGTGATTATTATGCAGGTCTTGTTTAGGGAGCCATCTTGGTGAGATTTCATTGGTGCGGCATTCTTGTATCCTTGTAATATTTAGAAGATATTATCCTGCAGCTGTTATCCTTGGGAGGGAGTACAGAGGATGCTATGGAGAAAGAGGGAAGAAAGAAAGAAAAGAACACTAAGGGCATTTGAAAAAGCCGTAAGAAAAGATTTTATAAGCTTACATTAAACATATACACACATACATATATATGCACATATATGCATGTGTGTATATGTAGTTATGCCACATGGGTAATAATTTCTCCTTCCCCAAGCTCTACAAGCAAGCAAGCAAGCAAACAAACAACAACAGTAAAAAACCCAGTACCACTCAATGGATACCTCCCTTTGAGTTGCTGATTAGGTCCAAGTAATTCACAAAACAATACAGGCTATTAGTATTAGTGGACCTTTGGTGATCTCTAAGAACTTGAAGTTAAGACCCTGTTATGGAAGACACCACACACTTTGGACACAGACTTGGAGGAATTGACCTGAACTGACCTGGATGCCTCTTCTCTGAGGACTAGTTCTGAACGTCTGGGAAGGTGCTATGTAATCTACTAGGAGAAGAATGAATCAATAGTCTTATCTTAGCTATCTATATAGCATATGAGCCATCAAAATTTTGCTTGATCAAAATATTCCCAGTGGTGCAACCGTGGCACTTATATCATAGGGGTAACCAACAGCAGTCTAATTGGACACCCGCTCTGTAGGAGGAAATTCATTCTTGGTACAATAAACCTAACCAACTGTTGACAGATTGGAGGTTATGGACCCTAGAAGAGAACATACCACTGCTGTTTTCTAAATCGTATGCAGTTTATAACTCTATTCTAAATACCTATAACCCACAGGTAAGTCTAACTTCCAACCCTTGTTGTAGAAAACTATTTTAAGATATGTTATATTTGTTTATGTGGAGGAACATTTGCTTAATGGTGCAAAGATGTGTTGCATTCTTTTACGTTAAATTTGTTTAACTCTGTGAAGTTGTGATACTTTGCCTGTTGAAAACATCTGATGGTCTAATAAAGAGCTAAATGGTCAGTAGTGAGGGAGTGAGGGAGTGAGGGAGTCAGGAGTGAGAGACAAGAGAGGTGGGATTGGCAGACAGAGAGAATAAATAGAAGGAGAAATCTGGAAAGGGAGAAGGAGGAATAAGAACAAAGAGAGGACACTAGGGAGGGGCCACACGTCACATAGCCAGCCATGGAGTAAGGGTGGAAGTAAGGCATACAGAAACAAGGGAAGATAAAAGCCCAGAAGCAAAAGGTAGATGGGATAATTTAAGTTAAGAAAAACTAACAAGAAATAAGCCAAGATAGGGTCAGGCATTCATACGAAAGTATAAGCCTCCGTGTGAATTTATTTGTGAGCTAGGTGGTGTCCCCCAAAAGAGTAAATAGGACAAAAGAGCAAAAAAGAACAACATTTTGGTGTTGTAACGTGGGGCTAGAGTAAAAGGAAAAAACATCACAATAGAAGGTCCATTTTGAAGTAGAAAGAGTCTACTTCAGAGATTCCCAATTGGTCAAAAAGACAGAGAATATGTAACTGTGGTGTGTCCAGTCCCAGCTGGAAATGCCATAGAAGAGTACCACAGATGTGTTATTACATTGTAGATTATAATAACCAGGAGTACACATCTTATTTATTTAATTTTTTGGATAGAGTCTTTCATTTTCCTAGACTAGTTGACCAGCAAGGCCAAGGGACCTTGTCTTTGCCTTCTCAGTGCCCTTTTTAAAAGTGTGGGTGTTAGATATTCACACCTAAGTCATGCCATTCATCCTTACGTCACAAGCATTTTGACAGAAGAGCCCTTTCACCAGCCATGGTGCTAGCTTATTTATTTGTTTTCTTAAACTAATCCCTCCTACTTAATTGAAATGTTGTATTATTTGGTCAGTATATCTTTTTGTAAATATGATCACTTGGTTTTCATCTTTCTGTACCTGACTCATCTCCCTTAATGTTCTAAGGATCTATTCACATTGTCACAGAATTTTTTTCATTTAAAAACTGAATCATATTTCATTGTACACACACATCACATTTTGTACATCCATTCATCAATTAATTTAAGTGAATTCACTATCCTGACTATTGTGAATAATGCTGCAAGTGACATGGAATGAAAATGTCTCTTTGATACCCCATTTTCATTTCTTTCAGATACAGGCTTATAGTGGTGTTACTGAATCATATGGTAGTATTATATTAAAATTCAGTCTGTTGTAGCTGTACTTACTTACAGTCTGACTTTCATTATGGAAGGGTTTACTTTTAATCCACATTTTTCTTAATATTTATTTCCTTTTGTCTGATCATATTCTGAATCTTCCTGTAATTTTTCCCATTTTTTCTTATTTCTGATATTATAATATAGTTGTGTAATTTTCTCTTTTCTTTCCACACTCCAAAAGCTCCCATATAACTCTGCAGACTCTAATTCAAACTCTTTTGTCTTTTTAGTCATTAACTATTGTTCATGCACATGTCTATATTTGTATACACATATACTTCTAAATATAACTTGCTCAGTCTATATGATATTACTTTGTATGGATGTTTTCAGGACTGATAATTTGGTATTCCTTAGTTGCCTGTAATTCCTTGTGTAGGGCTGAGACCTCATCTACCTGGAGTATCTTTTGGTGCTTTCTTTGTTCAGTTCATGCTTGGAGAGTCATGTCGTTGAGACTTTATGGGTATAGCTTCTGAGGTTACTAGGAGACATAGTCTCATAGCAAACTCTCTGATCTTCTATCTTTTACATTCTTTCTGTCCTCTCCTCCATAATGTTCTTAGAGCCTTTGTTGTGGCTGTGTTTTTCAGATGCATTCATTAGGACAGGGCTCTGCAACTCTGCATTTTGTTTGGCCATTGTCTTCTATAATGATCTGCATCTATTGCAAAGAGAAGTTTCCTTGATGAGGGGTGAAGACTATATCTATCGGTGGTATAAGGACAAATGCTTATAATAAAATTAGGTATTATACTGGTTTAGTAAAAGGCAGTGGTAGGGTTCTCCTCCAAGATCTGACTTTCCTAGTTCTGAGGAATTGACCAGGTTTCTAATATCAAGCACAGAGTCTTCTTGTTGGGTGGTTCCTAAGTCCAATTAGAGAATTGTTGGTTATTGCCAAGATATGTGTACCACTATTGTACCCTTAGGATTTATTTGCATTTTCCTAATAATTAGCACTGTTAAATGTTCTTACTATTGCCTTGTGGCCATTTGAATGTTATATTTTGAGAAATATCTCTTTGAGTATTTTGTACACTTTTAACTAGGGTATTTGTTTCCTTTATATTTAGTAATTTAAGTTTCTTACATATTTTGAATTTTAGCTTCAGTTCGACAGGCTTGTCCAGAAGAACTGAACTGATGGAATGTATACGTATTACAAATGAGGATTTGCTAAGTTGGCTTGCAAAATAGGGTCTGAATAGAACAATGACTATCTGCAAATAGAAGAAGCAGAAAATTGGGTGGCTGCTCAGTCCACACAGTCGCATGCCTCAGTCATTCTCATGGTACTTACTTTAGACATTATTCTATTGCTGTGAAGAGACACCATGACCACAACAACTCCTACACAAGGAAGAACATTTAATTGGGGATTGCTTACAGTTTCAGAGGTTTAGTCATTTTCATCATGGTAGGAGCATGGTGGTATGCAGGTCGACACAGGCAGCTGGAAAAGAGAGAGTCACTGGACTTGGCGTGGGCTTCTGAAACCCAAAAGCCTACCCCCAGTAACATGCTTTCTCCAGCAAGGTGACATATCCTAATCCCTCTCAAGTAGTACCACTCTCAGAGGAGGATTAGGCATTCAAATCTATGAGCCTATGTGGGTCATTTATATTCAAATAACAGAGTCCTGAAGGCTTAGAACTTCCTGCAAAGTCACTGGTGTTGAGCCATAGTAGAAGGTTGAAGAAGTTGACATCTGATGTCAAGTGGAGAGGAAAGCAGTAACCATAGATTCACTCGGTCAGGCTTGGAGGTGCACTTGAATTTTCCTGGAACCTCTTTGTACTATTGGAAAGGGACACCCACGATGAGTGTGGATTTCTTTCCTTGCTTAAACTCTAAGAATGTCCTTATTCACACACCTCTCCTTGGTGATTCTAAACTCAATCAAGACGACAACATCAAACTCAAATCTCTCTTCAGACTCACAGATATTTCCACCCATTCCGGCGGTCGCCTTTCTCCTCTGTGGTTGACTTTGCTTTGTAAAACTTTTTCGTGTGATGGATCCTGTTTATTTTGCTTTCATCGCCTTTACCTTTTGTTTCATATGTAAAAACCCATTGTTCAGATTAATGCATGAGGTTTTCTTCCAGTAATATTATAATTTCACTTCTACTTTTAAGTTGTTCTTGCATTTGGAATCAAGTTTTCTATGCAGTATGGTTTAAAAAAAGGCTCTTTTTATAGATCTGGATGGAGGGGAGAGGACCTTGGACTTCTCACGAGGCATGGAACCCTGACTGCTCTTAGAACTAGAGAGGAAGGGGAAGATGTGGAGGGGGAGGGAACAGGGAGGCAAGGAGAAGGTGGTAATTTTTAATAAATAAATAAATGAAAGGTTTAATCCTTTGCATGGGAACATCAATTTTATAGGCATCATTTATTGAAGAAATTGTTCTTTCCTCATAATGTGTTCTTAGAATCTTTGTCAGTAACCAAATGACTGTCAGCACAAGGAGTTACCTCTGAATTTTACTATTAATTTTAAAGTCAAATAAATTTGAATTTCCCAGAGATGTTGTAACAAAGCGGCACAAACCAGGTAGCTCAGAGTAAGAAAAAATTATCAAGTTTACTATTATATAGACTAAAGTCTAAAGTCAAGGCTTCACCAGGGCTTGATTGCCTCTGAAACTCAGGAAATCCTTTGTTCTCTCTTCAACAACAGATTACCTCCCTAGCAGGGCCCTGGATTTAATAACTACTGAACAAGAGGGAACTTGTCTCATACTGGGGGAAGAATGTTGCCTTTATGTTAATGAGTCTGGGATGGCGGAACAAAACGTACAAATATTCAAATACCTTTGTCGGGACCTGCCTGCCTGCTACAGCGTCCTCTCACACTCCCCATGCACCCACACTTTGTATTTAAATGCTTTGGCGCCTTCCCTCCTCCTTGGCCCCATCCTAGCTACTGGGACTCTCCTTGTCCTAGCCCTCTGCCTTATTCAATTCTTACAGTGACAGAGAAGCAACATCACCAGGATTGTCATTGATCAGGTCCTACTCCAATACCAGACTCCTGCAAATGGAGATAGATGATTCTGATGATACCGCCCATATATATATATATATATATATATATATATATATATATATATATATGGCCCTCTGTTTATATATATATATAAACAGAGGGCCAGAGTAGGAGCTGTGGGGAGCTGTGAGCTATGGGGGCTGGCTAGAAGCTAAGGAGGGGTCAAAGCATGCCTAAAACCCAGGTTTTTATCAACCTGAGAGAGCAGGCGTTTGACTAGGTATGCCCCCTTCTGCCCTGCACTGCTTTGTCCAGGTGCCAGCGGACCCACCATATAGCAACTGACAATAAGCTCATGTGTCTTCAAAGCTACAGAGACTGGTTGTTGCTTATCTGACCACTGAATCATCCAGGACTGGACTTCCTATTACTTTATAAAATTGCTTCCCCTATCTCTTTTTACCTATGAATATGCAAATAAAGCACCCCCAATGTTCTGGCTGCAGCCAAAGATATACCACCATATGGATGCAAGTGTACACTCCTCCTAAAGTATAACTACCTCTTGCCCCCTCCTAATAAATGAGCTGTCCACTGACATAGCCTCCCAAGTGTCTCCCCTGTTGTGATCCACCCCTGCTCAATCCTATTTCCCCTCTCTACCATGCCTGGATGAAGTGGGGCTCACGATAGCAGCATATAACATTTATTTGTCGTGTGAAATATTTTAACAGGTTTTTCAATTCAGACATAGGAATTTTTTTTTTGATAATGGCTTTGCGACAAGATAACAGATAGTACTGTAGATACAAAATGATTTTACATAAAGTATTTCATAATGTGAATCTAACAAAGATATCAAAAAGAAAACGTACATTAAGGATGACAGTTTTAGACAAACTTGAAGTCTAGACGCGATCAGAGGTGGAAAAAGAACGTGACAGTTCATTGTGGCAGATACTAGGGTTTTTATTCTTTGACTTTCTGTTATTTTTTTCCATTGCTTTATACTGTCATAGTGATTTAATTTTATCAACTATTTTCAGTTTCTTTTATTCAGAGTCACTTCGCACTTAGAAAAGATATAATGTGAGCCATAATGTGCACTTTGAATATTTGTTTAATTTTTTTTTTTGGAAATTTCCAAATTTTAAGGACTTTCACCTTCATGACTTGAAATTTCCAACCTATTTGGAATGTCATAAAGCTCTTAATACTTTTAATACATTTCCAAGTTTATGGTTCAAGAGTCTAAACTTTACTACTTCAGTTCCGTGTTAGTAAACTCTGAAGTGAGTTATTTGAAAATAATAGGATTTGGCCGGCGCCTGAGACATTCCATAATGGTCCCAATAATTTTCCCACAGATGGTGTTCAATATTGCCATCATTTTCAAATGTGTAAAGTAGAAAAGGAAGTATTAGAGGTCAAATAAAATCAAATAAGAATAGTTCTCTTATTGATGACTGATGCTGCCAAGTCAGTATCACGGAGAGAATAAATTCCCTTTGCGGACAGCACACAGAGAGTTCATGGCAAAAGGAGGGAGGCTGGAGCTCAGTGTGATTCGATGAACAGATATTTTAGACGAGTGTGAACTAGTCCTCGTAGTATGAAAAAACATAACCATACAGGTTCGCCCGCTAGGTTACCTGGAGACTCTGAAGTATGATCTTATTCAGTTCTAGACCCTGTGTCAGGTCGGCTAAATATCTGCTTAACTTAATTTGTTAAACTTTATTGATACAGTCATATATATTCTTTAATCATGCCTAACCATTATGTGTTTATAGGGACAAAACAACAGCAAACTGAATTTCTGTTTACATATTTCTTTAATATTTACTGTTCTTTATGAAATAAATGTGCATCATGTTTTGATGCATTTTTGAAAACATCATAGCTAATAAGAATTTAGACATAATTTCCAAGTTAATTCTATCTCAAAATCATAATGGGACTATAACATCCATACATCTTTTATAAAAGATAAGTGCTCAGATATTATCACTGCCCCCTGCCTGTTTTCAATATGCATTCAGCCTATTAAATTTCTCCTGTGGCTCTCAGTAAATGGTAGAGTGGAACCCTGGTGGTTGACAGAGGAACAGAGTCTTAGTAGCTACAGTGGCATTCTGACAATTAGTTCATGGCTTTGTACTTGTGGTCAGTGGTAATATATCTAATCCCTCTTAGGACCAGCCAACTTCAAATAATATTTCCAAATTGAAATACATTAATCTCTTTGGTCTGACTTTACTAAAGTATATTTATGGAATAGGTTAATTGGAGCCACCACATCCATGACTGTGAACCAGCCATTTAAAATAATATAGGTTACATTAGCTCATGGTGGAGCAGAGCAAATTGATTTTTCCAGATCCAATGACCTCCTAATATTTGGTATCTGTGACTGAAGAAATGCTTTAGGGATAGACTGAATCTCATTATCATCAGCATTTACAGAAAAGATGGAAGAATAAACAAACAGAAAAGACCCAAAGTGGTCAAACTGATGGAGGAAGGAAGATTCCAATATGTCTTGGGAGAAGTTGAGGAGCCTAGAGCGGTTTGAAATGATAGATTCCATTTATTTTTGCTCAGTGTGGTTTCAAGTACTTTCCATATAGGCCAGACACCTACAGTTTTCAGTTGTGGTCATCTTGGTTATAAATTCGTGGTTTTATTGAACTTGATGGAAATCTGACAATATGAGAAGTTCTATGCTTAGGGGTGACCTGGCTCCAATGTGAGCTAGTGAATGGCAGCATCCTTTCTTGTTTTCCTTTCTCACCAGGAGTCTTTATAATGCTTTGTATTTCATGGTACAATGGTAGTAAAATTAACTTTAGATGGCTCAGAATTTTTCAGTTTTTTCCGTTTCTACTATAATTGACACTCTATCAATGTGGCGCCTGCTGGCAGGCAATTATGCATCTCTGAAGGGTGTTGCTAAGTATCACTTCATGTGCCTTCTTCTAGTGCCATGGGTTTGACCTTTACTCTTCATCCTCACCTCTTAAGTCATAGCTGTGGCAGGTTTTGGGATTCAGCAAGCTTCCACAATACATTTCAGCTGAGAGGAACAGCCTCCCAAAGGCTTGCAGCATGCTTCCAAAGTCACTTTCCCAAGTCAGTTTGTTGTGACTTTTCATATTCCAATACCTTCGTGGGTAAGAATTGAAATTTTGCTCATCTTTGCCTCTCTGTCTACATTTTATAACATCTCCATTTCTAGCACTACAAGTATAGAACATAGCATTAGTTTAGATTTTCACGTTCTCCAAAGACCTGTGTGTCAAAGCCTTGATTCCAGGATGACATTATTGTATAGAAGTGGAATTGTTAAGAGTTAGAGCCTTGTTGAAGAGGTTCATTGGGGCCTTGGGAAACGTCGCTGAAAAGGAGGTGGACAGAAGGTTCTTCTTATTTTCCTTTCACTTCCTGGTCATGGAATGAATGGTTTTGCTTTGCTATATGCTTTCTAAATGATACGTTGCCTTAACACAACCCCTGAAACAGTGAGGAAAACCAAAATAGACTTTCTTGCTTTATAAATTGATTATTTTAGGTCTTTTTAATAACGGCAGAAATTTATGTGAGATAGATCGTTATATTTTAATATTATAAATATGAAAACATTCAGCAAGGTTATACCCAAAGAGGATTGCTTGGCTCTTGAGTCAAATACTTTAGAGACAAGAGCAAAAGGACCAAGATGAGGACTTTGAGCAATAACTCAGGAGGATATTTCACAGTATTCCTGTTGTTATCTGGGTTTTCAAGTATTTCTGGACAACAAATACAATGAAAATTCAAATATGAAAATTAAATTTAAAGAAAAAAAAAGAGACAATACATTTAGACCATCTCAGGGTGATTAAATTACTTTTAAAAAGCAATAGTTGTAATAATGATAATAATTCTGCTTCTTCCTCATTTTTAACTTTTTAAAAAGTCTCCAGTGGAGAATAACAAGAAAGGATGTGTTAAATTTGGAATAGAATTTCCCCAAATTAGTATGCCTCACTTTTCCTGAACTCCGTGTAAACGTGAAAGTTATAAAGGAAGGTAAAAATCCTAAAACTATAATTATGGCTTTCTTTTGAAGATTTAATGGTGATTCTGTTTTGAAAGTCTTTAGTCCATGTGGTCCCTCATTTATAACACTACATTTTATTTGTTTGGAATAAAGCATAAATATAGAAGATGGGATTGTTTTTGATAAACATACAAACAGTGATCAGTGGCAGAACCCTAGGGTGTCTTTTCTGTTCATCTGCGTGAAGAGAGCCCACATGAGGCTAGGTTGTGAGCCAGGGGTCATCTCCATGGACACAGTCATGCACCTTCCTCTGTGGATTCATTCAGTGGATTCAGTCATGCCCTTCCAACCGTCTGTCTCATTCTCCATTCTCTCACATTCTGCTGTATCACCAGGGAGTGATCTCAGAGCTGGGGACACTGGAGGTAGTGGGTGCTAAACAGTAGAAGTGGAGGCATTTAGTGGTTATTCTCCCAACTGTTGCAGACTTTCCTTTATGAGCAACTCGTATCAGAGTGCGTTCAAAGGAGAAGATGATCAGCTGCCTGCGATAGAAATCATGGTAAACAAAGAAAGAAACGTTCCTGCCAGTGTCCGCTGCTGTCTGCATTTCAGGCTCACCCCGTTTTCTTCCTTGCACTCCATCTTATCAAATACTCCAAGGTGACCATTGTCACATAATTTCCTTTATCACAGTTTAATGACTTGGCATCTCCTCTCCCACTTCCTGGTGTTTTTTTTTTTTTTTTTTTTTTTTTTCTAGGTGGGAAATTGCCAACCTGGGTTGGTAACACAGAGAGGAAAAGCCCTTGTGTCTTTCTAACTCAGTCTCATTCCCTTTTTCTTCTTACCACCTGCCAGGGGTATATAGCTTCGCTGTTATCACGTCTGCTGAATTAAACCTAGGAATAACTCTATGGCTTAAATTTTCTTCCACATAAACTTCACAGAACAGTTTGATTGGCCCCTGGCATAGCACTAAGATGATGGATGGCGTTTCGGGTCAGGATCAGTCTCTCGATAAGGAGCCAACCATGTGCTTTGACTGCCAAAGAGAACAAATAGGTGCTAATGCAATGCGCAACATTTCCATCAGCTTTCTCATTAAAACAGTTTGCCGACAAACAAAGCTAATGATAGTTATTATACAGATTAAATTATGTTTATCAAATTATTCAAATAAACTAATAAAAATTACACCATGCTGGAATTTTCTAAGCAGTCAAGAGGAGGAAGTGCAGGCATCACCACCAGTTGTCAGTCCTGCTGAGTTTCAGTGTGGCACTTCTAGCAATTTAGTATTCTTTATAAACTGCAGCAGACTCCAAGTTAATGAATGGCTTCTACTGACCATGCTGAGTACAGAAAACATTGGGTGTTTCTAGAGCCTGTTCAACACCTTTCCCATAAGGGTGATGGGAAAAGCAAGTTGTCATTGTTAGGATACAGGGTCTGGAATTTTCTTCATTTAATACTGAGTGATAGAAGTTCCAGCCAGAAGGCCAGTTTCAGACAACGTACTTACTACTTTTTTTTGTCATAGACGATATCTTTCAGAAATTCATAGGCTAACAATCCTAATTTCCAGTGTATTGTTGTATGGAGATGGGGCTGGGTGGGCTTAGCTAACATATTGAGAGTGGGACCCTAATAAAGTGACTACCATCCTTGTAAGAGGAGACACTGTTGTGCTTTCTGCCTTCCCCAAGAACAAATAAGAAAGAGGTGACGTGAGTACACAGGGAGTTGGCAGTGGCTCAGAACAAAGAGAAGAGCTCAGAATTAAATCTACCTTGCTAACGCCTTGATCTTGGCCTTCCTGTTTGCTTCTGTTTAAGTGTTTAAGTGTACCCTGTGTATATCTTATTGTAGCACCCGACCTGACTATGAAAATTAGCACGGTTGCTAATTTTCTACGAGTCCATGAAACTTCATGATTCTTTCCTTTCTAAACAATCATTCTTTTTGTGGATGAGAAGAAAACATTAATTTAGTGCCTGCTTTGTGCCAAGAGGTGGGCTTGATGGCAGAGATATAAAAACGAACCCACCGTATTCAGGTCACTCTTATTTTCCTAGAGGAATGAGTCACATAAGAAGATAATTATAATGCAATTTGATAAATGCTATAATAAAAGTATTAAGCAGAGATCTGGAAGCACTAAAGAGCTCATTTAACTTGGGGGAGCTCAGGAAATGTTTCACAGGGGAGGTGACATGGATGACTGTTTTAAGTGATTACACGCGATGCTTATAATCTGTGCACCAGGATTTACTCAGGAAGAAGTGGCTCCCAGAAGGAAGGAGGGCGTTCTCATAGGCAGTGAGCAGCAGTTCTTGGGCTGTGTGCCCAGCCTTCTGCTGGGTATCAACCCAGCCCTTCCACCTACACTGCGATTGTTTTTTTTTTTTATTGTAGCTAAATTCTTTTTGTTGATAATCATTTTAATTGACATTTTCCTAAAATGCTACTATCCCCACCCAAGATTCTTATGCAACTTCTTGTTCCCCCAACTTTGTGTGCTCTCTTGCCTCACCTCTTTGCTCCCAACTCTTTTGCTTTGCTTAAATGCTCTTAAGTGCCCTGGCGAGTAGGTGGTCTGCCAGGGGTCACACCCTTAAGAGGAAACTGACTCTAACTCTCCCAGCAGCTATTGAATGCCAATAGCTCCTCAGCTAGGGCTATGAATTCATGTCCACCTGCCCCTCTCCATGTTGGGGTTTTGTCTAGTTTGGGCTTGTGCAGATATTACATTATGCTGCCACAACCAAATGAGCTCATATGTCTATCTCTCTTGTTGTGTGCAGAAAACAGTGTTAAAGTCACCAACCACGTTCAATTCTTACAATCTTTTCACCCCTTCTTCATCATTGATTATTAAGCCTTGAAGGATGAGTACAATACTGTTCTTCTATTAAGGACTGAGCATTCCACATAGTCTATTATTTTTTACACACTGACTAGTTATGAGTCTCTGTATTAGTCATAATCTGCTACAAGAAGAGGATTCTTGATGATGGCTGATAAATACATTAATTGATGGGTAAAGATGTAAGTCATTAGGAATCATTTTAATACTAGGTCCAGTTAGCAGAATAATAGTAAGAGTGAATTGACCTTCTTTATTTCTAACCCAGACCCAATCTATGAGAATAAAATCTATGAATGTAACAGAATGAATTAAGCATATTTAATAATTATCCTTAGCCATGATATTGACAAACTCTTATTAGCATAGCTATGCACTCTGGTTGCAGAGAAAAAACGCAGCCATTCCTGTGCATTTTGGTCTAAATGAACCCTGATGTCAGATGCCCCACACATTTCAAAACAACATGCTCCATTATCTTTCAATATTTTTTTGCAAGTAAATTTAATCCTTGCTGTACTTGTTTTGTGAGTAATATGATTTTTCTTTTCCTCTTGATTAATAAACAAGGCATCTCTGTTTTGTTAAACTAGGAGAGTTCTATTCAATTTTTATCTTCAAGATTTTACAGTCAGTTAAAATAAAACCAGGTGGCTCATCTCAAACCCCGGTGTAGAATTACCAACAAATAATGTCTCTTCTAATAGCTTCCTTCCATTCTGATGTTTCAAAATTCCAACCACTTTACAGGCATCAGTTAACGATAGCCAATTTCTACCAAATTAACGAACATATAATGAAGGCTAACACACTCTGAGGGCCCTCGCCGGATTCAAGGCCAATTCTTCTTTCTGCTTGGAAGCATTTAATTTGACCTCTTTACTGCTCTTATTCTATAATTGAAGAGTGTCAAACTTACCTGCCCTCAAATATCTGAAGAACCAGCAGAGATGTTAATCAAATGTTTATCACATAAAATGTGCCAAATAACAACTATGTGATAGGCCAGGTAGGAACTCTCTTTGGAACATCTGTGGTGCTTGACCCTTCTTGTGATGTTCTTCTTGACAAATTAGGTTGTATTGCTTCAGTGTACATGAAGAAGCAACAAGATATAATGGGAAAGATTGAAGCTTTTCTTTTTAAATTCAGCTCCTTATTTAAAAGAGGATTGAAGAACAGTGGCGGTGTGTTACTTCGGTGTCTGATGAAATTGATGAAAGTGGTTCCAAATGACTGCACCGCAGCACAGAGAACAAATGGAGACTTTACTTCATTTAAGGAGTTCCATGTCCCTTGACATGCTCCCTCATGAACTCAGTGCAGCTGTGAATTTCTCTATGCATCCTGCACATGATGAGGCCCATAAGTGTTTTATCTGGATAAGGAGAAACACAAGGAGTTCTTCTCCTCCTTGGGGGACTATTTACAAGCAATGGTAGAGGAAACAAGAAATGCTGTTTTCTTCAGTGTTATAGCCAATGATTAGTTGTTCTTTCTATGGTATATAGCCTCTCACCTATGCTCAGCAAAGTGTGCTGGCTTGTTTATGTCAACTTGACACAAGATTGGGTCATCTGAGTAGAGGGAATCTTGATTGAGAAAATGCCTCCATTGGATTGGCCTGCAAACTAATCTGTAGGGGATTTTCCTAATTGATGATTGATGTGTGAGAACCCAGCCCCTGATGGGTAGTGGCAGGAGTCTATAAGAATACAAAATGAGCAAGCCAGGACTAGCAAGCCAATAAACAGCATTCCTCCACGGCGTCTGCTCCAGTTCCTGCCTTTTGTTTTCTTCCCCAACTTCCCTCTGTGATGAGTGTGATCTGAGACATGTAAGATGAAATAAACCTTTTCCTCCCCACGTTGTGATGGTCATAATGTTTCAACGTAGCAACAGAGCCCTAACAAAGACAGCAGAAAAGTCTAATTAAGCTCAGTAAGTCACATAAAAAAGAAAGTATGAAAGTAAGAAGAGGATACCTGGGACTCTTGTCTATTTCCTACCTCCTGGTGGATAGCTAAATAATCTTCATCAGGTTCATCTTCTTATTTAGCTTCTCTAGGATCACGAATAATAGGCTCAAAGACCTTTAATTATGGTTAGAATCCACTTATGAGTGAATACATACCGTGTTCCTCTTTTTGGGTCTGGCTTACCTCACTCAGTAAAGCGTTTTCTATTTCCATCCATTTGCATGCAAAATTCAAGATGTCATTGTTTTTTACCGCTGAGTAAAATTCTAATGTGTATATGTTCCACACCTTTTTTAACCATTCTTCTATTGAGGGGCACCTAGGCTGTTTCCAGGTTCTGGCTATTACAAATAGTGCTGCTATGAACATAGTAGAACAAATGCTTTTGTAGTATGTTAGGGAATCTTTAGGGTATATTCCCAAGAGTGGAATTGCTGGGTCCTGAGGGAGGTTGACTCCCAGTTTCCTGAGAAACCGCCACACTGATTTCCACAGTGGCTGCATGAGTTTGCATTCCCACCAACAATGGATGAGTGTTCCCCTCACCCCACATCCTCTCCAGCATAGGCTATCATTGGTGTTTTTGAGTTTAGCTATTCTGACAGGTGTAAGATGGTATCTCAAAGTGGTTTTGATTTGCATTTCCCTGATCGCTAAGGAGGTTGAGCATGACCTTAAGTGTCTTCTGGCCATTCGAAGTTCATCTATTGTGAATTCTCTGTTAAGTTCAGTACCCCCATTTTTTAATTGGGTTAATTAGAGTTTTAGTGTCTAGTTTCTTGAGTTCTTTGTATATTTTGGAGATCAGACCTTTGTCTGATGAGGGGTTGATGGGGGGGTAGGAGGGTCGATGGAAGGGGAGAGGGTTAGAGAGAAGGGAGTAGGGGAGGAATGGTGAAAGCTCGGTGGCCTGGGATGGCAGGGGGAGGGAGGAAGGATGAATATGGGATCAGGGAAGAATATATTTCAACTAAGGGAGTCATTTTAGGGTTTACAGGAGACTTGATTATATATGGGATCCCAGGTCCAAGGAAATATCCCCCAGATTGTTCTCTGGACAGAGGAGAGGGTGCCTGAATCGACCGTGGCCCATAACCATACTGATGTATATTTTGCTTATCACCATAGATCCTTCATCTGGCGAAGGACGGCGATGGACGGCGATATAGTTGGAGACCCACATTGGAGCACCGGATTGAGCCCCCCGAGGTCCAAATGAGGAGCAGAAGGAGGAAGACCATGAAAAACGAAATCAGTACTGCGAGGGATGCTATCACCCACTGATACAAGGGAACGGATCTAATGAGAGTTTACCAAGGCCAGTTGGACTGGGACTGAACGAGGAGGTGATCTAACCAGATTCTCGGAATTTGGCCGGATTCTCTGACTGTGGCTGGCCCGAAGTCTTTCTGAAAAGCCATTGACTATAATACTGGGACCTGTTTCCTCTGCATATACTGTTTTTTGGGGATCCAGTCTGTTTGGACACTCACCTTCCTGGACCTGGAGGGAGGGGGAAGGAACTGGAACTTCCCACAGGGCAGGAAACCCTGACTGCCCTAAGGGACGAAGAGGGAGGAGGAGAGGGAGTGGGGGGAGTGGGAGGGTGTTGGGAAGAGGGGCGTAAATGGAAACTTTTATAATTTAATAAAATTTACTTTAAAAAAAAAAGAAAGTAGGAAGAGGAGGCTTCTTGGGAAGAGGAATTCCAGTGGAGAAGTGAGAGGGAGGAGGTAATTGGGAGGGAGCAGTGTGAAAACTATGGAAATTCATTGTATAAAATTATGAAAGTGTCAGACAATAAAAATTAGTTTTTTGAGTTCTTTGTATATTCTAGACGCTAATTGTCTCTCTGATATATAGCTGGCAAAGCCAGGAAAATAGAAATGGACCATTAGAGGAATATGTTAAGGGAGGGAACCCAGCAGAATACAGGTGATGAAAATAGAGATGGGGAGATCAAGAGCAGAAAGGTTCAAGAAGGGAGTGGGATGGGGATGGGAAAAGAAGGGTTGCAGAAGGGTCAATACAAATAAGGGATATATGAAAAACTATATGGAAACCTCCGATATTGCAACCCAAGTACAAAATGTAATCAGAGCACATAGTGGGACACATAGGATATGAAAGAACAGGAGGTGAATACTGGATATTAGAGGTTTAAGTGAGGACAGGAATAAGGTCATGGTGGAAAGATTGGGTAGAGGCTAACCAAAATCGAGGATGAATAAAAAGCCTTAGGAAAACGCATGAATCTGTAAACTAATTAAAAATATAATTTAAAATGGGAATTTGAAAAGAAGTACCCTGCATGAATGAACCATTGAAATACCTGCTTCCAGAGGGCAATGGCAAATAAATGAAACTCCCAGAGTCAGGGGCAATCTACCTCATTATTGAGTGGGGCATTCCTATAGGTACCCAAACAACACAGTCTGTTGCCATTGTTATTGGTTGCTCATCATACCCAGTTGATAAGACATTATCGTTGAAGACAACATATACTTTAGTTGTAGGACATAGAGAAATCAGGCTTGAACTAAATATGAAATTATCTCCCTGATGGCTTACATATATCAGAAGGTACTCTGTAGTCTGCAGAGGAAGAAAAGATATCAGTGGTTTTATTCAGTGCCGGATTCTGTATGCTACAATATTGACTTTCTCGGCAAGATATACTCATTGATACAATAGTGGCATGGTTGCCGTGGATCACTTTATGGTTGAATTCGAGGTTGGTCCAACAGGAGAGAATTCATGGCTGTCCCTGTAAACTCAACCAAATCCCCATTCCTGGGGAGGTCATTACAGATTTCCTAAATTTCCATTTGGTCAAGCTCATTTCTAAATATTCATATTTAGTGCCTTAAGTTTGGGAAACTCTCAACCTTGGTCTTAGAAGTTTCTTATTGCCGTGTACAGTAATCTAATGCAGAGGGTCACAACTGGTCAAAGTGGTAAGAAAATGTAACCGAGTGCTGAGTCGCAGATAGAACATCTATACTCTAATCTCCACTCCAAAGTTCAGGAAGCATCATGGAAGAAGGGGCGGAAAGAACATAAGATGCAGGTGATGGAGGGAAGAGTTGTGATATTCTGTCCACTTGGGCACTAATGAATTCTCAGCAGTTATAGCTACCGGCAAGGAATCAGGTGAGCTAAACTTCCAACATTAATAGACAAATAACATCAGAGTCCATTTCCTGACTGAGAAGTCATTAGCAGTTGATTGTTGCTGGGGTGAGAAGTCACTTTTCTTTGGAAGAATGGAAGCACAGATAAGTAGTCATGCCCCTCCCCCGACTACTGCACATGCACATAAATGCACAGCATTGTCTGGATTCAGTGAGTTACAGTCAACAACGTCAAAGGCCATGAAGTTGAGAGAGATATGTGTTGGGAAGGATTTGGAGACAGTAGTGCGGGAGAAAGGAGGGAGGGTGGTGTGGCCAACATTACTTGTATCCATTGTGACTGCCTAAACATAACTTGACAAGGAAGACATGAATAGACACGCTAATATGGATGAGGGAATATCCAGGAGGCCTCAACCCTTGACAAAAACAACAGGCAGCTAAGAAATGCTGAGAGCAGGAGAAACAAGTAGTTTGTCCTAAAAAAGAACATACCATTAGGTCATGTGGTACCAAATGGCCAGCCCTGAAAAAAGGAAACTCATGCACACACATAGCATAATACAGACTGAGGAGGTTGTATTTAATGTACTTAAGAATATATGTATACACACATTTATTTATACATGTATGTAACAACAATTAAAGAAAAAGAGAACATGGATTTTGAAAGCGAGCAAGAGGGTGTACGAGAAGGTTTAGAGGGAAGGAAAGGATGGGGAAATTATATATTAATCTCAAAAATTAAAAACTATATACTAAAAAATCTTCAAATAATAACAATAATAGTTTGTTATTATTATAATAAGTAAAGATGTTTTTTATAAGATGTTATATAAGATGGCAACACTAGAAGAAAGAATAGACATACAGAAAAGGGCCACAGCCATGTGCAGCTAACTTTCTTCAAGGTCTGTGTTCAGTGTGTGACTAAGGACAAGGACATAAGAAGTATGTCATTCAGAACACTGGAAAGGCTGTCATGAATATGTCAGGGCCATATTCAAAGCAAGTGTCTTTGACCCTTATGGACTTCCCGAATTCCATGTCAAGGCGCATTACTATGTGAACTATGCCACTCATAGGCAGGAATCGACCGTTTGAAGCCCGGAAGAACTGAACACCCCCTCCACAAATTTGATCTGCTAGTGCTGCATCACAACCTCCACCAAAGTCTATGCAAAGAGTTGTCTTCCAAAGGATAGAAGGAAATAAACACTTTGGGGAAAAATGCAAGTGATACTTTTTTTTTTTTTTTTTTTTTTGGTTTCTGCATTCATTTATTGCTTGAGTTCTTCCTTTGGTTTTCTTTTTTTTTTTTTTTTTTTAGTAAATTTTATTAAATTATAAAAGTTTCCATTTCCACCCCCCCTCCCAACACCCTCCCACTCCCCCTACTCCCCCTCCTCCTCCCTCTTCGTCCCCCAGGGCGGTCAGGGTTTCCTGCCCTGTGGGAAGTTCCAGTTCCTTCCCCCTCCCTCCAGGTCCAGGAAGGTGAGTGTCCAAACAGACTGGATCCCCAAAATCCATTATATGTAGAGGAAACAGGTCCCAGTGTCATAGTCAATGGCTTTTCAGAAAGACTTCGGGTCAGCCACAGTCAGAGAATCCGGCCAAATTCGGAGAGTCTGGTTAGATCACGTCCTCTTTCAGTCCCAGTCCAACTGGCCTTGGTAAACTCTCATCAGATCCGTTCCCTTGTATCAGTGGGTGATGGCATCCCTCGCAGTACTGACTTCGTTTTTCATGTTCTTCCTCCTTCTGCTCCTCATTTGGACCTCGGGGGGCTCAGTCCCGTGCTGCAATGTGGGTTTCCGACTGTATCGCCATCCTTCGTCAGATGCAGGATCTATGGTGATAAGCAAAATATACATCAGTATGGACATGGGCCACGGCCGATTCAGGCACCCACTCCTCTGTCCAGAGAGCAATCTGGGGGATCTCTCCTTGGACCTGGGATCCCATATATACTCAAGTCTCCTGTAAACCCTAAAATGGGTCCCTTAGTTGAAATATAATCTTCCCTGATCCCTTGTTCATCCTTCCTCCCTCCCCCCCCATCCCAGGCCACCAAGCTTTCCCCTTTCTTCCCCTACTCCCTTCTCTCTAACCTTCTCCCCTTCCATCGACCCTCCCTCCCCCCCATGCACCCGAGGTTACCTGGGACTCTTGTCTATTTCCTACCTCCTGGTGGATAGCTAAATAATCTTCATCAGGTTCATCTTCTTATTTAGCTTCTCTAGGATCACGAATAATAGGCTCAAAGACCTTTAATTATGGTTAGAATCCACTTATGAGTGAATACATACCGTGTTCCTCTTTTTGGGTCTGGCTTACCTCACTCAGTAAAGCGTTTTCTATTTCCATCCATTTGCATGCAAAATTCAAGATGTCATTGTTTTTTACCGCTGAGTAAAACTCTAATGTGTATATGTTCCACACCTTTTTTAACCATTCTTCTATTGAGGGGCACCTAGGCTGTTTCCAGGTTCTGGCTATTACAAATAGTGCTGCTATGAACATAGTAGAACAAATGCTTTTGTAGTATGTTAGGGAATCTTTAGGGTATATTCCCAAGAGTGGAATTGCTGGGTCCTGAGGGAGGTTGACTCCCAGTTTCCTGAGAAACCGCCACACTGATTTCCACAGTGGCTGCACGAGTTTGCATTCCCACCAACAATGGATGAGTGTTCCCCTCACCCCACATCCTCTCCAGCATAGGATATCATTGGTGTTTTTGACTTTAGCTATACTGACAGGTGTAAGATGGTATCTCAAAGTGGTTTTGATTTGCATTTCCCTGATCGCTAAGGAGGTTGAGCATGACCTTAAGTGTCTTCTGGCCATTCGAAGTTCATCTGTTGTGAATTCTCTGTTAAGTTCAGTACCCCATTTTTTAATTGGGTTAATTAGAGTTTTAGTGCCTAGTTTCTTGAGTTCTTTGTATATTTTGGAGATCAGACCTTTGTCTGATGAGGGGTTGGTGAAGATCTTCTCCCAGTCAGAAGGCAGCCTTTTTGTCCTACTGACAGTGTCCTTTGCTTTACAGAAGCTTCCCAGTTTCAGTAGATCCCATTTATTCATTGTTTCTCTTATTGTCTGTGCTGCTGGGGTCCTGCTTAGGAAGAGGCCTCCTGTGCCTAAATCTTGTAGACTACTTCCCACTTTCTCTTCTATCAGGTTCAAAGTAGACGGATTAATGTTGATGTCTTTAATCCATTTGGACTTGATTTTTGTGCATGGTGATAGATATGGATCTACTTTCATTTTTTTACAGGTTGACATCCAGTTATGCCAGCAAAATTTTTTAAAGATGCTGTCCTTCTTCCATTGTATACCTTTAGCTCCCTTGTCGAAAATTAGGTGTTCATAAGTTTGTGGGTTAATATCTGGGTCTTCTATTCGATTCCATAGGTCGACTTCTCTGTTCTTATGCCAATACCAAGCTGTTTTCAATACTGTAGCTCTATAATAGAGTTTGAAGTCAGGGATGGTAATGCCTCCAGAAGTTCTTTTATTATATAAGATTGTTTTGGCTATCCTGGGTTTTTTGTTTTGCCATATAAACTTGATTATTGTTCTCTCAAGGTCTGTGAAGAAGTTTGATGGGATTTTGATGGGGATTGCATTGAATCTATAGATTGCTTTTGGTAGAATTGCCATTTTTACTATGTTGATTCTCCCAATCCAAGAGCAGGGGAGGTCTTTCCATTTTCTGGTATCCTCCTCAATTTCTTTCTTCAAAGACTTAAAGTTTTTGTCAAATAGGTCTTTCACTTCCTTGGTTAGAGTAACCCCAAGATATTTTATGCTATTTGTGGCTATCATGAAAGGTGATGCTTCTCTGATTTCCCTCTCTGCTTCTTTATCCTTTGTGTATAGGAGGGCCACTGATTTTTTGGAGTTGATCTTGTATCCTGCCACGTTACTAAAGGTGTTTATCAGCTGTAGGAGTTCTTTGGTAGAGTTTTTGGGGTCACTTATGTAAACTATCATATCGTCAGCAAATAACGAAAGTTTAACTTCATCCTTTCCAATTCGAATCCCCTTGATCTCCTTATGTTGTCTTATTGCTATTGCTAGAACTTCAAGCACTATATTGAAGAGGTATGGAGAGAGTGGACAGCCTTGTCGCGTTCCTGATTTTAGTGGAAAGGCTTTGAGTTTCTCTCCATTCAGTTTGATGTTAGCTGTCGGCTTGCTGTATATTGCTTTTATTATATTTAGGTATGATCCTTGTATCCCCAGTCTCTCCAACACCTTTATCATAAATGGGTGTTGAATTTTGTCAAATGCTTTTTCAGCATCTAGTGAGATGATCATATGGTTTTTTTCTTTCAGTTTATTTATATGATGGATTACATTGATAGATTTGCGTATGTTGAACCAGCCCTGCATCTCTGGAATGAAGCCGACTTGATCATAATGGATAATTTTTCTAATGTGCTCTTGGATTCGGTTTGCCAGTATTTTATTGAGAATTTTCGCGTCGATGTTCATGAGTGAGATTGGCCTGTAATTCTCTTTCTTGGTTGTGTCTTTGTGTGGTTTTGGTATTAGGGTAACTGTAGCTTCATAAAAGGAGTTAGGCAATGACTCTTCTGTTTCTATATTGTGGAATACGTTAAGGAGTATAGGTATTAGCTCTTCCTGGAAGTTCTGGTAGAATTCTGCATTGAAACCATCTGGTCCTGGGCTTTTTTTGGTAGGGAGATTTTTGATAACAGCTTCTAATTCTTCGCGACTAACAGGTCTATTTAGGTTGTTCACCTGTTCTTGGTTCAACTTTGGTATATGGTACTTATCTAAAAAAATGTCCATTTCTTTTACATTTTCCAACTTTGTGGCATATAAACTTTCATAGTAAGATCTAATGATTCTCTGAATTTCCTCTGTGTCTGTGGTTATGTCCCCCTTTTCATTTCTGATCTTATTAATTTGCATGTTCTCTCTCTGCCGTTTGATTAACTTGGCTAGGGGTTTGTCAATCTTGTTGATTTTCTCCAAGAACCAGCTTTTTGATTCATTGATTCTTTGGATTGTTTTCTCTGTTTCTATTTTGTTGATTTCAGCCCTCAGTTTGATTATTTCCAGTCTTCTAGACCTCCTGGGTGAATCAGCTTCTTTTTTTTCTAGATCTTTCAATTGTGCTGTTAATTTTCCAATGTGTGCTTTCTCCGCTTTCTTTAATTGGGCACTTAGTGCTATGAACTTTCCTCTTAGCACTGCTTTCATAGTGTCCCATAGGTTTGAGTATGTTGTGTCTTTGTTTTCATTAAATTCAAGGAAGAGTTTAATTTCTTTCTTTATTTCTTCCTTGACCCAGGGGTGATTTAGTAGTTGACTGTTCAGTTTCCATGAGTTTGTTGGCTTCCTGGGGGGAGCATTGTTGTTGAATTCTAATTTTAGTCCATGGTGATCTGACAAGACACAGGTAGTTACTAATATTTTTTTGTATCTGTGGAAGTTTGCTTTGTTACCGAGTATGTGGTCAATTTTCGAGAAGGTTCCATGAGCTGCAGAGAAAAAGGTATATTCTTTCCTATTTGGGTGGAGTGTTCTATAGATGTCTGTTAAGTCCATTTGATTCAATACCTCCAATAGGTCTCTCAATTCTCTGTTTGGTTTCTGTCTGATTGACCTGTCCATTGGTGAGAGAGGAGTGTTGAAGTCTCCTACTATTAGTGTGTGTGGTTTGATGACCGCCTTGAGTTCTAGAAGAGTTTCTTTTACATATGTGGGTGCCTTTATATTAGGAGCATAGATATTCAGGATTGAGACTTCCTCCTGATGAATTGTTCCAGTTATGAGTATGAAATGTCCATCTCCATTTCTTCTGATTGATTTTAGTTTGAAGTCGATTTTGTTAGATATTAGAATGGCCACGCCTGCTTGTTTCTTAGGCCCATTTGCTTGGAAAACCTTTTCCCAACCCTTTACTCTGAGTAGGATCTGTCTTTGTGGTTGAGGTGTGTTTCTTGTAAACAGCAGAATGTTGGATCCTGTTTTCGTATCCAATCTCTAAGTCTGTGCCTCTTTATAGGTGAATTGAGTCCATTGATATTAAGTGATATTAATGACCAGTGGTTGTTGACTCCGGTCATTTTTTTTTTTGTTAGGTAGTAGAGTATATGTGTTTTTCTTCTTTAATTTGTGCTTGTGAATGGTCGCTAGATGTTCGAGTTATTGTAGGCCGTGTTGGGAATGTTGGATTCCTTCGGTAGTGATTTTCCTTCTAATATTCTCTGTAAGGCTGGATTAGTAGCTACGTATTGCTTAAATTTGTTTTTATCCTGGAATATTTTGTTTTCTCCGTTGATAGTGAACAGTAGCTTGGCAGGGTATATTAGTCTGGGTTTGCATCCATGGTCTCTTAGTTTCTGCAGTACCTCTATCCAGGATCTTCTGGCTTTCATGGTTTCCATAGAGAAATCCGGTGTAAGCCTGATAGGTTTACCTTTATAAGTTACTTGACCTTTTTCCTTTGCAGCTCTTAAAATTTTTTCTTTAATATTTATGTTTTGTGTTTTGATTATTATATGACGCGGGGATGTTTTTTTCTGATCCAATCTATTCGGTGTTCTGTATGCTTCTTGAACCTTCATAGGAATATCGTTCTTTAGGTTGGGAAAGTTTTCTTCTATAATTTTGTTGAATATATTTTCTGGTCCTTTGATCTGCAGTTCTTCTCCTTCTTCAATCCCTATTATTCTTAGATTTGGTTTTTTTATTGTGTCCCAGATTTCCTGAATGTTTTGTGAAGAGAATTTGTTGGATTTGCCGTTTTCTCTGACCAGAGCATTTATTTTCTCTATGGTATCTTCAGAATCTGAGATTCGTTCTTCTATCTCTTGTATTCTATTGGTTATGCTTGATTCTGTAGTCTCCGCTCGTTTACCTAGGTTTTCCATATCCAGCCGGTTCTCGTTTTGTGTTTTCTTCATTGCCTCCATTTCAGTTTTCAATTCTTGGACTGTTTCCTTTACTTGTTTGATTGTTTTTTCTTGGTTTCTCAGGGTATCACTCACGGATTTACTTATTTCTTCAAACTTTTTGTTATATTTCTCATCCATTTCTATACTCATTTCTTCAAACTTTTTGTTATACTTCTCGACCAGTTCCTTAAGGGAGTTATTCATATCCTGTTTAAGGGACTCTATTGCTTTCATAATGGCACTTTTTTCCACTTCATCTGGGTTAGAGTGTTCAAATCCTTCTGTTGTAGGGTCGTTGGGATCTGATATTTTCATGTTGTTTTTCAGATTGTTGGAGGAGGTCTTGCCTTGGCGTCTGCCCATCTCTTCGATCCAATGCTCTCTATTGGAGCTTCTGGTATCGGGTCAGGTTCCCTTGTTGGGCAGGGAGTTCACTGATAGAATGCCTACCTTTCCCCAGGCAGGGTATTGAAGCACAGGCACTCCCTCTTTCCGGGATGCCCCTACAGAGCAGGCCCAGTGTGCAAGGCAGCTGAACTGGGGAAATTTTATGGCCTCAGTGGGAGGGGAGAAATATAGAAATTTGTACCTGGATGGAAGCTGGGATGGCAGGCGGGAGAGCCTAGCAGTGTGGACACAGCACTGCAGGCTGACCTGGGAGTCTATGGGGTCGGGGAAAGTCCTAGCTCCTCCTCGCCGGGGCCCCTGCCGTGGCCCGAATCAACTCACCACTCGGAAGGCCCTCTGGATGGAAGCAGGAATGGCTGGCGGGAAGCTAGCAAGGTGGAGCCAGCAGGGCAGGCTGACCTGGGAGTCTATGGGGTCGGGGAAAGTCCTAGCTCCCCCTCGCCGGGGCCGCTGCCGTGGCCCGAATCAACTCACCACTCGGAAGGCCCTCTGGATGGAAGCTGGGATGGCTGGCGGGAAGCTAGCAGGGTGGAGTCAGCAGGGCAGGCTGACCTGGGAGTCTATGGGGTCGGGGAAAGTCCTAGCTCCCCCTTGCCGGGGCCGCTGCCGTGGCCCGAATCAACTCACCACTCGGAAGGCCCTCTGGATGGAAGCAGGGATGGCTGGCGGGAAGCTAGCAGGGTGGAGCCAGCAGGGCAGGCTGACCTGGGAGTCTATGGGGTCGGGGAAAGTCCTAGCTCCCCCTCGCTGGGGCCCCTGCCGTGGCCCGAATCAACTCACCACTCAGAAGGCCCTCTGGATGGAAGCAGGGATGGCTGGCGGGAAGCTAGCAGGGTGGAGCCAGCAGGGCAGGCTGACCTGGGAGTCTATGGGGTCGGGGAAAGTCCTAGCTCCCCCTCGCCGGGGCCGCTGCCGTGGCCCGAATCACGCAAGT
The DNA here is from genome assembly GCF_982192425.1 of Myodes glareolus. Classification (NCBI taxonomy): domain Eukaryota; kingdom Metazoa; phylum Chordata; class Mammalia; order Rodentia; family Cricetidae; genus Myodes; species Myodes glareolus. The sequence continues at coordinate 55,562,945 of NC_142040.1, forward strand.
GATACTTTAAAAAAAAATAAACATTTCAATGTCCACATAAACTAAGCCAAAGGACCTGCTCTATGTTACTACAACTGCTTTGAGGATTATTTAGAAAAATTAGCAGTGTGTTGGATTCTATTGGTATTTTTGAAACTTTCTATCTTTCTTCAATTTAATTTCCATATCTCATATCTATTAAACTAGCCTCTCTTCTATTGTTCGTTTTAATGGATCACTCAGTGGTTCGTATGCACCTTTCATATCACTTGCATACCATTTACAAATAGTCCCATGCATCATCCAGAGAGAGTGTCAAGGCAATTGTGAGGATGAAATGAAAATCCCCACAATGCCTCTCCATTGAGCACAATACCGTATGTAGCCTCAGGAGCCACAGTTAAAAGATCATGGCTTTGCTGGCTTCTCATTGCCCCAGCTTCATTTCCAGTCACTTACTTTTTTTTTTTGTCACTATTCCTCTGGGCCATTTTGTATCTTGTAGTTTTTAAAAGACCTGTCTTCTTTTCACAATTCAGCAGAAATGGACTGTTGGAATCAGAGATAACCACAAGAAGATGTATTTTCCTGAAGATACAAATAAAAGCTGAGATAGATTTTTTTTACAACTTGATGTAGTCTGAACGCACACACTTAGCTATTTTGTATCGATTCAGGCCCCAGATGTCCAACAAGTACCCACTACACTCAGAGTATTCCATTGCTACAGCCACATTATGGAAATAGTATATGATCAGTACTGGTAAATATTTCCAAAGTGCTGGAGAGATTTGGGGAGAGATGGTACGTAGAGGAAGATTATGGTTTGGATATGAAGTACCTTTAAGAAAGGCCCAGCTATTGATATATTGAATCCTATATTGGGCACTATGGAGAGGAGATTGGATCAAGAAGCACTACAAGAATAGAGTACTCTATTGTAAATTTATAGCTGGATGGGGTACTTAAGACAAGGCAGCGTCAGAAGTAGCTCCCAACCCCTTGACAGGGACATTGCTTGTAGGGTCTATCTTGTCCTGACCCTTATTTTCTTTCTTTCCTTGTTTATTGGTACCATGAGGTGTTTTCCCTCTACATAGTCCACAGAAGCAATGGAGTCAAGTGATCATCAGCTGTAACCGCTGAAACAGTGAGCTGTATCTTTCTCTATTAAGACATCCAGGTTTGCCACTTTTGACAAGTTACTAAAACAAAGGGAAGACAGGGCTAAATATCATACTCTGACATAGGTATATCTACTCTTCTTGACATTACATTTTTCATATCATTTTTTTCTTTGTGTCGTTCTGGGGATGAAACCCAGGGCCTTGAGTATGCTAGGTATGAGCTTTATCACTGAGATCCATTTATCACCTGTCATATTCATATTCTTGTATTAAAACTTGCTTTCTTTCCCAACTTACCTTCAATGATCAGCAATCTAATTGCCTCCCACGTAAAAATAAGAGAACACATGTATCTCAAGGAACTGAACCCCTGACAATGAGCATGATCATTGGTCCTATAAGTTCTAGCATGGACTTAGAGCAAATAGCATCTGGAGCAAAGCTTGCTTTGCAACTGTACAAAGTTAGGGCTTTTGTTATCATATTTCCAAGCATGTGAATACTGTACTTTGATATTTTCGGCTCTCTATGATTCTTTCCCTTCCCCATCACACAACCTCTCTTCTCTTCCACATCTCTAATGGTACCGTTCCACTTTAACGTCCCTTCTACCCCTAATCTACAGATTCTGCAAATGAGAGGCACACTGATGCTTGTCTGTGTGAGACTGGTTTATTTCACTTATCACGGTGCTCTCTATCTCCATTCATTTCCCTGAAATGACATAATTTATGTTTTATTTAAGGCTGAATAAAGCTTCGTTGTGAATCTATGCCATGTTTTCTCTAGTCATTCATCCACATACATATGCTTGAGCAGATTCCATAACCTGGTTACATGAATAGTGCATCAAGTAATGTGTAAATATGGCTATAATTATAATAAGCTGGATTTTCATGGAGCACATACTTAAAAATGGAATGGATCACACAACATTTTATTTTTAAGTGGAAGGAGCTTCCATATTGATTTCTATAGTGACTACACCTATTTACTTTCTTACTGATACTGTATAATGATTCCCATCTCCCCTTGAACCCTTACCAACAATGGTTGCTTTCGGATTCTAAATATTAGTTTGTTTCTTTTTTGATGTCTACAATATTAAGAAAGCATTTTCAATTATTTTTAAGACCGATATTGGTATTACCGTCATATTTCAACATGTCCTTTTGAGGCTGGAGAGATAGTTAAGTGGTTAAAAATTCTTACTGCTCTGGCAGAGGACCCTGTTTCTTTTCCTAACATTCACTTTGGGCAGCTTTCTGTCCTCTGTAACTCCAGATTCAGGACTTCTGACACCCTCTTCTGTGGGCACCTGAATGCACATAGTGCATGCGCGCGTGCGCGCACACACACACACACACACACACACACACACACACACACTAAAGCATTGAAAGTGTTTTTCTGTTTTTGTTTTGGCTTTTGTCTATTTGAGAACTTCATATACGTATTCAATTACCTCGTGCCCCTTTCCTCCAATTTCTCCCAGACATCACTCTGTCCCTTTCCTAACTGCATATCATCTTCCTTTTTGTTTTTCTTTATAAGTCACTAAGATCAGATGGGGCTGTCACCGTGTGCATAGATAAAGGACCATTTGTGGAATAGTCTTGTTATGTAGCCCAGATTTGCCACCCTCCTGCCTTAACCTCACGAACACTCAGATGGCATGACATATACCATACAGGTCAATGTAGTTATCAGTTATGTTTCTCTGAAACTTAAAGATTTTGAACAATTTTCTGCATTTTTGCTCATTTTTATTTCCTTACTTGTTTTCAATTCATTTCCACCATTCACTGCTTGTATCAGTGACAGTAGTGGTGTTCGACTCTCTGTTCCTTGTACACCCTGAGTGCCAGTTCTTTATCTGATTGGTATCAGCAAGGGTTTTTCTCATTCTGTGGGCTATAACTTCACTCTGTTGTCTCTTTCTTTATGTGCAAAAACATTTAAGTATAGGCAATTCCTTTTACCAATTCTTGTTATTCTTTCTGGTGTTGAGTTCTCAGAAAGTCCTTTCCTGTGCCTAGATGTTGGTGTGCTTTCCTCTAGCAGTCTGGAAATTTCTGACTTTACATTAAGGACTTTGATCCTGTCCAAGTTGATTTTAGTACAGCGTAAGAAATGCTTCTCTGGTTTGGTTCTTTTGGTGTGTGTGGATATCCAGCTTCCTCAGCAGTACTGGTTAAATGAAACCCATGTTACAGGGGTTGCTTTTGGAATTTCTGTCAAGAAAGAATCAATTTCTGGATCTTCCTATCCAATTATGTTGTTCTATGTGTCTGTTACTGCAAAACTATAAGGACACAGAGGTCTCAATCTTAGAATCACAAGTAGACTCTTCCTTGCTGGCTAGCTTTCATAGTGCTGGAAGGAACTATTCAGGATGCTGGGAGAGAAAAGACATCACTAGTCTTATCTAGTACTGGAACTTTCATGCTACAATACTGACATGCCAGGCAAATTGCACTTATTGGTCATGCAATAAAAAATTGGCCATGTCTGTTTATGCGAGTAACCAACTGTGCTGTCTATTGGGAATGAAGGCTTGTTCCACAGGAGTCAACCAATGTCTGGTGCTATAAAAATGATCAAAACCCAGAGCTAGGAGGATAGTCATAGGCTCGTGAGAAGAACCTTTGATATTGTTTTCCTGAATGGTCATATTGTCAATATACCTTCTAAATATTTATGCTTCTTTCTATAATGCTTTTAATTTTGGTCAGGAAAGCTTGTTATTAGAGCAAGTAGGGACGAATACAGAGATCTATAACTGGTTAAAATGCTGAGAATAAATGACTGAGTGTTCAGCCACACCTAGCCCAAGATTCAAGAAGCATGATGAAAGAGTGGAAAGAATATAAGAGCTGGAAGACAGCAAAGAGTGGTGTAAAATTCTACCCTCGCAATGACATGGAGGCTGAATGCATGAACTCACAGAAGACTTGGTTATCTACACAAGACCTGGACAAGATCAAGAAAGTCAAAAATTCTAGCATGGCCGACCCTTGTTATTGGAAAACTGATTCGAGGGCTTATCCCTGGAGAAGAGTAATTTTTCCTATTTCATCAGTCTTCATTACCCGTAATTCTTGTTGAGGAATGCGTCTCCTTGAAATTGCCCCTTTTCACATTAGCATGTCTGTTTTAGGAAGGCTGCTTGCCTGTTCCCAGCTGCTCAGCCCTGAAATAACAACACAGAAACTGTATTATTTGCAATACTTTTTGGCCAATAGCTTAATCTTATTTCCAGCTAACTCATATCTTAAATTAACCCATATCTATTAATCTGTGTATCGCCACATGAATGTGGCTTAGCAGGTAAAGTTCTGCCCAGCATCTGTATCTGGAGGGGCTACATGACTTCTCATGACTCTGTCTTCTTTCTCTCAGCATTCAGTTTAGTTTTCCTGCTTAGCTCTATTCTGTCCTGCTCTGTTATATGATCAAAGTAGTTTCTTTTTTAACCAATGGTATTCACAGCATCCAAAGGGGAATCCCATGTCACCTCCCCTTTTCTCTGCAAATAAAATGGAAGATTTTAACTTTTACATAGTAAAATTACATATAACAAGACAGGTAACAAACAAGAATTATAGTTACAATATTTATATCTACTTTATCTTTTATCATACCTAAGGAAAACTATATTATTGTTATGTAGTCTTCAACTCCATCAAAGACTCCAGAAGGAAATAATATTATCTAAGTAAACAGGAAGTGCATTGTAGGCAACTTCCAAAGCTCTAGAAATGACAGAGACATCTCACTGCCTGCACAGTCACCCAAAGTTCTTCTGTATTGTCAGAGCATCCATCTTCAGCCTACAGGCCCATAGTATATGACAGAGTTTTCCATGAAACAGGAAATTTGAAGATCTATTTTACCTTGTAATGGCAAAGTCCATCAGTTGCTTTCTTCTATGTCCTGCAGAATGTCTAGTAGACTCTTGAAGCAGGAACCCCGAAGGACCGTCTCATCTTTAGGCAAATTCAGCAGTCATTTTTCTGTGGGTCCTCCATGTCAAATTCATAAAGCATACCATCAAGCAGTTCAGGCAAGAGCAGGTTTTTGCCCAAATGGGTAACAATTAAGGTATTTTTTGTTACCTTACCGTAAGGATCCTCTTCGATGCCCTTCTTCCTCTTAAAGTTATTAAAGTGTTGCTAGGGCAGATGTGTCTCATCGTCAAGAAAGGTCCTAAGTTTAAACATTTTAAATGCCATATTCTGTAGTTTTTGAAAGGTTTGAAGAATGACTATCCATCTGAAATACATTTCTATACATCTACAAAACCTAACTGACATGACTACAAGCTTGACTATTACAGATGGCTCTCTATTAATCTGTATTTCTTAATCATACATTATATTTTAAATGAGCTACACAAACAAAATACCTTAATCAAGAGCAGAAATATACATATAACAAAATTACCCTTAAATTTGTATCAATAGGCTAATATTCATACCAATGCAAAGTATTCATCTCTATAGCATATCCTCCTTTAAATGTAAACAAACATTTATAACCAATTCTTTAGAGAACTTAAGTGTAGTTATCTCCAAACTGCATCTTGCTTTTTTTTGGACAAAGTAATTTTGGGGGGAGGGTGTTCATGGTGACCTTTCAAGTAGTTACGGTCCATCAAACCACATTAGTCTAGAACTAATTCAAAAGTTCTCATCTTCTGTGGAAACAAAATCATAACCTCTTTTCTAAAGCAACATATCCTTAGACCCATATTTTGAAATCAAGATACCTTTAAAACATATATGCTAGTTTAACTTAGCAGTTCCCAGAATTAAATGTCTTTCTTCAATCAAAAAACTTCAAGGAAAACACAATAATATACATGATGCTACCAAGTAACTTCCAGCCTGCTGCCCACACAACCCATTTAAATGCTCGGCTTCCTGAAAAAGCCCAATTTCATGCTGGCAGCATGGCCCAGAAAGCTGCCATTTCAAAACCATGTGGCTAAAGGAGCCATGGCCACAATGTTGAGCATGCTTAGCTCTTTTTCCCCCCTAGAATTTCTTCCCAAACTCTCTCAAGTTTGAAGTGGATTTTAGTTGGCCATGTTGGCTAACTAAATTTATAATAGGAGGCTACTTGTTTGTTTCCTGGCTGCCCAGACTCCTGGAATAATCACTCAGAAACTATATTATGTAAATACTGCTTGACCAGTTATTTAATTGTATTTCTAGCTATCTCTTACAGCTAGAATTAACCCATTACCATTATTTTATATTTTACTATGAGGATCATGGCCTATCGGGAAGGTTTCACCTAACAGCTCGCATCTTTCCCCTCTGGTGGCTACATGGCTTCTCTCTGACTCCACCTTCTTTCTCTCAGAATTCAGTTTAGTTTTCCCTGCCTAGTTATGTTCTACCCTGCCATAGGCTCAAAGCAGTTCTTTATTAATAAATGGTAATCACAGCATACAGAGAGGAATCCCACATCACATGTCTATTAGGATTGATATTATTTTTGCAGAACCATGTTGTTAGGGTAGCTTGGTCATAGCTTCCCTGTCATTTCTAACAATCTCACAGTAGACTTCCTGTTTCTTTGGCTCTTACAATCTTTCAGCCCACTCTTCTGCGATGTTCCTTGAGCCCTGAAACCACACACATACAAACAAAACCCAATGAACTCAGCATATTGTATTTACATATTTATGCATACTTGTGTATGTACCAATTATAAAGAAAAAGAAACCACAATCTGAGTGGAAGGGTTGTGGGATGATCTTTTTGTAAACTGTAAATACATGTCTCTGCCTAAGGTGCCTTCTGATTGGTTTAATAAAGAGTGAAACGACCAATGCCTTGGCAGGAGAGGAGAGACAGGATTTCCAGGGAAAGAGAAGAATTTGGGATTAGAATCTATGTATACAGCATGCCTAGGAAGCACTGAAGAGATTGGACATACAGTACAGTGTAGAGATGACTGAGCCATGTGGCAGAGCATAGATCAATAAAAGTGGATTAATTTAAGTTATAAGGGTTAGTTGGGTCAAACCTGAGCTAAAAGCCAAGCTTTCATAATTAATAAATCTCTGTGTCATTATCTGTGGGCTGGCAGTCCAAAGAAAGCCCTACTACATGAAACTATAGGGAGCAGGACTTCATTTTCTTTTGCATGCTATTTATATCATTGCTCTAACTAAACACTCTGACCAGCGCTTTCAGTCCTTTATTGAACAAAAGCAATGAGATTCCGCATCCTTATCTCATTCCTGATTATTCACATTTAAGTATTATGTTAATGTGGTGTCTTTGAAGACAACACATACTATGTTGAGAGCATTTCCATTCATTACTCAACTGTTGTATTATTTTTGAAATACTAAATGGTTGCTGACTTTTGCCAAGTGTTTTTCTCTGTCTTTTGAGATGATTGTGCAATATTTATCTTGATTCTGTTAGCGTGATTTATCACATTGATTGATTTTGGAATGTAAAGCCATTCTTGTATCCTAGACATAAATCCCATTTGGCTATGATCTATAATCCTTTCGATGCATCATTGAATTAGTTGATCATTAGTTGTTAAGAACTTTTGTATTTGTTTCATTACAGTTATTAGTATATTGTTTTCTTTTCCTATAATGTCCATTTTGCTTTGGCATCAATGATTTCTGCCTGAAACAGCGTGAAAATTCTTCTTTCTTAAACTTCTTGGGATGAATATGAGAGAGCCTGACATTAATTCTTTATTTTGTAGCAATGTCCCAGTGAAACCACTTAATTCTGGGTATTCCTTTTTGGGAGATGCTTTCAACTGAGCTAGAGGACCCGGAAGTGTTATGTCTCCTAGAAACAACAAAATAACTACAGCTACAATATGGCAACAATATGACTGCTTGCAAGATCCAAACACTAATGGCACTAATTTTGACAGTTATACTTAGTACATGTGTTGAGGTATGTTATTGTCACTCTGAATATCCCATCCAACTCCTGGATATTTAGGCATTTGATATGAATGTGCCTACTACACCCCTCTTGGGAGGCAATTGTTATGTTGATATGTCTTCTTTCAACCCACCATACCACATCAGATGCCGGAGATCTCTCTTTTTCTCTTCCTAAATTGGGACCCTGAAATACTCAGGTTTCTATATTTCTTGCAACCCCAGTGTCCAGACTCTTTCTCATGAGATTTTTTTTTCACTGTAGTGAAAGGTATTCTGAGAGAGGGGTGGGAAAAGGCACAAGGAGTAATTGCGTTGCCCTGGACCTCTTAAGGAGAGTTCCCAAGTAGCACCTGAGTTGTTTCCTAGATGGAGTTCATAGGGCAATGAGCTTGGTTCACATCCTCTGTCCCATACTTCCAGTTGTACCAATCACTGAGGTATACCAAGCATGTCAATGTTCTGGGCTGTTCAAAAATGAAGTGGTTGAATAAAATAAGAGTATATTCATTGTACTCTTACCTTCTCTCATGGTAATATTCATTGCATTCTTACCTTTCCTCACTCTTACCTTCCTGCATTGTCACTGAACTGTGTGACTTTCTAGGAAGAGTGACAAGAACATAATGGTACTGTTGCTACCACTTCCATGTGCCCATTCTCAGATTAAAGATCTATTCCACAAATGTGTTGTCATTTTTCTACTAGACTTTCAACTCTCATGAGTCATTGTTTTTTATAACTGGTCCTTCTATGGAAAGAGGATAGTATAAAGCTCCCATGGTGACACATTATTGATGTTATCATTCTATTTCTGTCTTTTAAATATTCATGTTTTAAAGACTGACACTGGTGGCTTTCCCTTATCTTCTTCAAGTCAATATATGAACATAATTGTTAATAATGCATGCCTTTATTAAAACCCATAGCTGAGTGTATATGTGTTGGTTGAGGCTATGAGAGTGATGACACTTCCCAATATGGTCAAACAGAAGTATATTATCAATGTGCCTGTCAGGGTAATTTGCCTTGCCTTTAAATCACAAGTACCTAGCTCTAGCACCTGTATCTATAGATTCAATGAACTCTTAACAAAGTGCCGCCATCACTTCTGATAGAGTAGAGATATGTTTTTCCAGCAAAATGTTCCCTATCACTCTGTGTTCATTTCCCACATTCCTTAGGAAGGAATAGATCATTCTTCCAATATTTCCGATGGAATAGAAGGCATGGAGTTGCCCTGCTTAAAGGGCAGGACAGGGCATAGCTGATGGAAAGTCCCATGCTCTGGTTCTACTTTCCTTGACCTGTGTTAGCCAACAACAGGGCACGGAAGACATGAGGCTGAAGCTGTCTTTATTAGATGTAGGACCTGTATTCAAAGGGATGCTGCTTCAGCCTGGCTGAGACCCTCTGTGCTGAGCTGTGATACGAGGTTGGTGCTACACAAGTCCTTTTTCAGTCTCTTGTTTCCCAGGTGTCAGATATACATCAGGACCCAAAGCCCTTCCCATCTGTTTCTCTCTGTACTTCTTCTGGTCTTCAGGGGTGAACAAACCTCCTGGTCTGCATTTAATGCCATATTGCTGCCCGACTATCAGAGGATCTGAACTGGATGATGTGATGATGCTTGTATTCTGAAGGAGACTTGTTCCATATAGTAATGTATGAACATTCCCAATCTCAGACATCATCTTGTTGAGGTTTGTGGTGGAATGGGGGAGGTGTATGTAAAAATTGCATCTATAGGTTTCTCAATTTGATTTCAAAATGCTAATCGTCTGGGCATTGGATTTTATTTAAAGAATCAGAGCAGAAATCTTAGAATATTAGAGCCTAAGGAGGATTCTTTCTGTTTAAAATGGGATTTTCAAGATCAGAATGTATTTCAGTTTCTAGGACAATTAAATCACTCAGAACACCATGTTTGCACACTATGTCAGATGGGCAAGGTGTTTCGCAGTAATATTTTAGAAAATCAGTGGGTTAGGGAATGCGTATTTGGATTGAGTTCATCTGTTTTCTGTGTTTTCAGACACATGTAGATGCACAGTGAGAAGACTGCTGTCTACAGGAGCAAAACCTAGAATAAGAAAAGCCAGCTCTTCTGTTTTTACAGCAACCCTAAAATCCAAATTTCATTGATGAAATTATACTAGCCTGAAGTGACAACAGAATCTGTACGTTTTTTAGATGGGAAAACAAAGAATACTTGGGTCTGTCTGTGACCCATTATAGATTCAGATATTCAATAAACACTTGTTGAAAAAACCCAGAAAATTATGTTCAGGGGAATTTTAATTTTGAGTGAATAAAAGTACACTTTTTAAATTCTTTGGCTGGTGTGTGTGTGTGTGTGTGTGTGTGTGTGTGTGTGTATAAAAGGAGAGGATTGGTCCTAACATTTTATAACTATGGTTGGCCTCTAGGGTCTGTTTCTTTTATATCGATTTTTACATAATCAATAAACAAAGAAATGTTGTGGTCTGAATGTTTGTGTCCCTCTAAAATTCCAACAATGGAAATTTATCACCAGGTGACATTGTTAACAGTCAAGTCATTTTGGAAATAATAAAAATCATGAGACTTTATCAACAAAGCAAAGGGCCTTATTTTTAAAGTCCATAAGACTTTGGGTCTCTTTGCTTTCTATCACACGTGTAGAAGTACCAACAGTCCTTTTCTATTCTAACACATGAAGATGAAGGAAGACATCATTGTCTTGGAAGCAGAAGGTAGCTGTCAGTAGACACTAAATTTGCTGGTGTCTTGATTTTCTGTTTCTAAGTCTCTGAAACCATGAAAAATAAACTTCTGCTTTTATACATTACTCAGATGTGTATTTTTCTAAAGCATCAGGGGAAGAATTATTAAAGAAATAATATGGACATAAAGCTAAAAAGTGTGTATATATGTGTGTGTTTATATATACATATATATATATTATAAAAGAAGAAGTTTGGTATTTCTTAAAGTGTCACCTTTTTTATGGGATTGCAATGACCTTTCCTACAATTAAAGAAAACCTTAGGGATGAAAAAGATTTTATGAAAAGATCTGAAATTCAATAGAATTTCTCTCTCCATGCAAGTCACATGGGTGTATTCTTGAACATTACTGTAACACAAACAGGACATTCTGTTATTTATTTCCTTATTAAAACAATGAAATTATGAGATTTCATGAGGTATTTTTATCCTTATTTATTTATTTAAAGAATTTCCACTTCCTCCCCTCCTCCCAATACCCTCCCGCTCCCGCTCCCCCCACTCCCTCTCCTCCTCCCTCCCCATTCCCAAGAGCAGTCAGGGTTTCCTGCCCTGTGGGAAATCCAAGTTCCTTCTCCCTCCCTCCAGGTCCAGGAAGGTGAGCATCCAAACAGACTAGGATCCCGAAAAGCCAGTCCATGCAAACGAATCAAGACCCAGTGCCATTGTCAATGGCTTCTCAGTCAGCCCCCATTTCAGTCACACTCAGAGAATCCGGTTTGATCACATGCTTCTTCAGTCCCAGTCCAGCTGGCCTTGGTGCGCTCTCATTTGATCAGTCCCATTGTATCAGTGGGTGAACGCACCCTTCGCGGTCCTGACTTCCTTTTTCATGTTCTCCTTACTTCTGCTCTTCATTTGGACCTTGGGGGCTCAGTCCAGTGCTCCAATGGGGGTCTCTGTCTCTATCTCCATCCATCGTCGGATGAAGGTTCCCTCTGGTTCTGCTTTCGTTGCTCACGATCTCCCTCCCTCTGCTTCTCATTTGGACCTAGGGAGTTAAGTCCAGTGTTCCAATATGTGTCTCTGTCTCTATCTCTATCCTTTGCCATATGAAGGTTCTGTGGTGACATGCAAAATATTCATCAGTATGGTTATGGACCCAGGCCAATTCAGGTACCCTCTTCTCTGCTGCCCATGGAACAATCTGGGGACCTCTCCTAGGGTCTGGGAACCCCTCCAGAATCGGGTCTCTTGCAAACCCTAAAATGGCTCCCTTAGTTGAGGTATAAACTTTCCTGCTCCCATAGCCATTCTTCCTCCCCCCTCCCATTCCTCCAAGCCATCCCCAATCCTCTCCCTCTCCTCTCTCCCTAACCATCTCCCCTTACTTCCACGCCCCAACCCCCATGCACCCAAGTTTTCCTGTCAATCTTGTCTACTTCTAATATCCAGGAGGATAAATATATGATTTTCTTCAGGTTCCCCTTCTTATTTAGCTTCTCTAGGATCACAAATTGTAGACTCAAAGACCTTTAACCATGGCTAGAATCCACTTATGAGTGAATACATACCATATTCCTCTTTTTGGGTCTGGCTTACCTCACTCAGTAAAGCGTTTTCTATTTCCATCCATTTGCATGCAAAATTCAAGATGTCATTGTTTTTACTGCTGAGTAAAACTCTAGTGTGTATATGTTCCACACCTTTTTTAACCATTCTTCTATTGAGGGGCACCTAGGTTGTTTCCAGGTTCTAGCTATTACAAATAGTGCAGCTATGAACATAGTTGAACAAATACTTTTGTAGTATGATAGGGCATCTCTTGGGTATATTCCCAAGAGTAGAATTGCTGGGTCCTGAGAGAGGTTGACTCCCAGTTTCCTGAGAAACCGCCACACTGATTTCCACAGTGGCTGCACAAGTTTGCATTCCCACCAACAATGGATGAGTGTTCCCTTCTCTCCACATCCTCTCCAGCATAGGCTATCATTGGTGTTTTTGACTTTAGCTATTCTGACAAGTGTAAGATGGTATCTCAAAGTTGTTTTGATTTGCATTTCCCTGATCGCTAGGCAGGTTGAGCATGACCTTAAGTGTCTTTTGGCCATTTGAAATTCATCTGTTGTGAATTCTCTGTTCAGTTCATTACCCCATTTTTTAATTGGGTTAATTAGAGTTTTAGTGTCTAGTTTTTTGAGTTCTTTGTATATTTTGGAGATCAAGCCTTTGTCTGATCAGGGGTTGGTGAAGATCTTCTCCCAGTCAGAAGGTAGCCTTTTTGTCTTACTGACAGTGTCCTTTGCTTTACAGAAGCTTCTCAGTTTCAGTAGGTCCCATTTATTCATTGATTCTCTTATTGTCTGTGCTACTGGGTTTCTACTTAGGAAGTGGTCTCCTGTGCCTATATCTTGTAGACTACTTCCCACTTTCTCTTCTATCAGGTTCAAAGTGGAAAGACTAATGTTGATGTCTTTAATCCATTTGGACTTGAGTTTTGTGCATGGTGATAGATATGGATCTACTTTCATTCTTCTACAGGTTGACATCCAGTTATGCCAGCACCATTTGTTAAAGATGCTTTCCTTCTTCCATTGTCTACCTTTAGCTCCCTTGTCGAAAATTAGGTGTTCATAGGTTTGTGGGTTAATTTCTGGGTCTTCTATTTGATTCCATAGGTCGACTTCTCTGTTCTTATGCCAATACCAAGCTGTTTTCAATACTGTAGCTCTGTAATAGAGTTTGAAGTCAGGGATGGTAATGCCTCCAGAGGTTCCTTTATTGTATAAGATTGTTTTGGCTATCCTGGGTTTTTTTGCCATATAAACCTGATTATTGTTTTCTCAAGGTCTGTGAAGAAGTTTGATGGGATTTTGATGGGGATTGCATTGAATCTATAGATTGCTTTTGGCAGAATTGCCATTTTTACTATGTTGATTCTCCCAATCCAAGAGCAGGGGAGGTCTTTCCATTTTCTTGTATCCTCCTCAATTTCTTTCTTCAAAGACTTAAAGTTCTTGTCAAATAGGGCTTTCACTTCCTTGGTTAGAGTAACCTCAAGATATTTTATGCTATTTGTGACTTTTGTGAAAGGTGATGTTTCTCTGATTTCCCTCTCTGCTTCTTTATCCTTTGTGTATAGGAGGGCAACCGATTTTTGGAGTTGATCTTGTATCATGCCACATTACTAAAGGTGTTTATCAGCTGTAGGAGTTCTTTGGTAGAGTTTTTGGGGTCACTTATGTACACTATCATATCATCTGCAAATAATGAAAGTTTTACTTCATCCTTTCCAATTCGAATCCCCTTGATCCCCTTATGTAGTCTTATTGCTATTGCTAGAACTTCAAGCACTATTTTGAAGAGGTATGGAGAGAGTGGACAGCTTTGTCGTGTTCCTGATTTTAGTGGAAAGGCTTTGAGTTTCTCTCCATTCAATTTGATGTTAGCTGTCGGCTTGCTGTATATTTCTTTTATTATATTTAGGAATACTCCTTGTATCCCCAGTCTCTCCAACATCTTTATCATAAATGGGTGTTGAATTTTGTCAAATGCTTTTTCAGCATCCAGTGAAATTATCATATGGCTTTTTTCTTTCAGTTTATTTATATGATGGATTACATTGATAGATTTGCGTATATTGAACCAGCCCTGCATCTCTGGGATGAAGCCTACTTGATCATAATGGATAATTTTTCTAATGTGTTCTTGGATTCGGTTTGCTAGTATTTTATTGAGAATTTTCGCGTCGATGTTCATGAGTGAGATTGGCCTGTAATTCTCTTTCTTAGTTGTGTCTTTGTGTGGTTTTGGTATCAGAGTAACTGTAGCTTCATAAAAGGAGTTTGACAATGACTCTTCTGTTTCTATATTGTAGAAAACATTAAGGAGTATAGGTATTAGCTCTTCCTGGAAGTTCTGGTAGAATTCTGCATTGAAACCATCTGGTTCTGGGCTTTTTTTGGTAGGGAGATTTTTGATAACAGCTTCTAATTCTTCGCAACTAACAGGTCTATTTAGATTGTTCACCTGTTCTTGGTTCAACTTTGGTATATGGTACTTATCTAAAAAAAATGTCCATTTCTTTTACATTTTCCATCTTTGAGGAATATAAACTTTTGTAGTAAGATCTAATGATTCTCTGAATTTCCTCTGTGTCTGTGGTTATGTCCCCCTTTTCATTTCTGATCTTATTAATTTGCATGCTCTCTCTCTGCCGTTTGATTAGTTTGGATAGGGGTTTGTCGATCTTGTTGATTTTCTCAAGAACCAGCTTTTTGTTTCACTTATTCTTTGGATTGTTTTCTGTGTTTCTATTTTGTTGATTTCAGCCCTCAGTTTGATTATTTCCAGTCTTCTACTCCTCCTGGGTGAATCAGCTTCTTTTTTTTTCTAGAGCTTTCAAGTGTGCTGTTAAGTCTCCAATGTGTGCTTTCTCCGTTTTTTTTTTAATTGGGCACTTAGTGCTATGAACTTTCCTCTTAGCACTACTTTCATAGTGTCCCATAGGTTTGAGTATGTTGTGTCTTTATTTTCATTAAATTCAAGGAAGACTTTAATTTCTTTCTTTATTTCTTCCTTGACCCAGGGGTGATTCAGTAGTTGACTGTTCAACTTCCATGAGTTTGTTGGCTTCCTGGGGGGAGCATTGTTGTTGAATTCTAACTTTAATCCATGGTGATTAGACAAGACACAGGTGGTTACTAATATTTTTTTGTATCTGTGGAAGTTTGCTTTGTTACCCAGTATGTGGTCAATTTTTGAGAATGTTCCATGAGCTGCAGAGAAGAAGGTATATTCTTTCCTATTTGGGTGGAGTGTTCTATAGATATCTGTTAAGTCCATTTGATTCAATACCTCCAATAATTCTCTTATTTCTCTGTTAGGTTTCTGTCTGATTGACCTGTCCATTGGTGAGAGAGGTGTGTTGAAGTCTCCTACTATTAGTGTGTGGTTTGATGACTGCCTTGAGTTCTAGAAGAGTTTCTTTTACATATGTGGGTGCCTTTATATTAGGGACATAGATATTCAGGATTGAGACTTCCTCCTGATGAATTGTTCCTGTTATGAGTATGAAATGTTCATTTCCATCTCTTCTGATTGATTTTAGTTTGAAGTCGATTTTGTTAGATATTAGAATGGCCACACCCACTTGTTTCTTAGGTCCATTTGCTTGGAAAACCTTTTCCCAACCCTTTACTCTGAGTAGGTATCTGTCTTTGTGTTTGAGGTGTGTTTCTTGTAAACAGCAGAATGTTGGATCCTGTTTTCGTATCCAGTCTCTAAGTCTGTGCCTCTTCATAGGTGAATTGAGTCCATTGATATTAAGTGATATTAATGACCAGTGTTTGTTGACTCCGGTCATTTTTTTGGGGGGGTGTAGTAGAGTGTATGTGTTTTCCTTCTTTGAGTTGTGCTTGTGAAGGGTTGCTAGATGTCTGAGTTATTGTAGGCAGTGTTGGTAATGTTGAATTCCTTGGGTTGTGATTTTCCTTCTAATATTCTCTGTAAGGCTGGATTTGTAGCTACATATTGTTTAAATTTGTTTTTATCCTGGAATATTTTGTTTTCTCCGTTGATAGTGAACAATAGCTTGGCTGGGTATAGTAGTCTGGGCTTACATTCCTGGTCTCTTAATTTCTGCAGTACCTCTATCCAGAACCTTCTGACTTTTATGGTTTCCATAGAGAAGTCTGGTGTAAGTCTGACAGGTTTACCTTTATAAGTTACTTGACCTTTTTCTTTCGCAGCTCTTAATATCCTTTCTCTAATCTGAATGTTTTGTGTTTTGATTATTATATGGCGAGGGGATGTTTTTCTCTGATCCAGTCTATTCAGTGTTCTGTATGCTTCTTGGACCTTCATAGGAATATTGTTCTTTAGGTTGGGAAAGTTTTCTTCTATAATTTTGTTGAATATATTTTCTGGACCTTTGATCTGCAATTCTTCTCCTTCTTCTACTCCTATTATTCTTAGATTTGGTTTTTTTATTATGTCCCAGATTTCCTGAATGTTTTGTGATGAGAATTTGTTGGATTTGCTGTTTTCTTTGGTCAGAGCGTTTATTTTCTCTATGGTGTCTTCATAATCTGAGATTCGTTCTTCTATCTCTTGTATTCTATTGGTTATGCTTGTTTCTGAAGTCTCTGTTTGTTTACCTAGCTTTTCCATATCCAGCCGGCCCTCGGTTTGTGTTTTCTTCATTGCCTCCATTTCAGTTTTCAATATTTGAACTGATTCCATCACCTGTTTGATTGTTTTTCTTGGTTTCCCATGGTATCGTTTACGAATTTACTCATTTCTTCAAACTTTTTGTTATATTTCTCTTCTATTTCTTTACTCATTTCTTCAATCATTTTGTTATATTTCTCTTCTATTTCTTTAAGTGAGTTATTCATACCCTGTTTAAGAGACTCTATTGCTTTCATAATGACACTGTTTTCCACTTCTTCCAGAATAGGGTGTCAAGTCCTTCTGTTGTAAGATCGTTGGAATCTGGTGTTTTCATGTTGTTTTTCAGATTGTTGGAGGAATTCTTGCCTTGGCGTCTGCCCATCTTTTCCTTCAGATGCTCTCCAATGGGTCTTCCCTCCGCTGGGTCTTCTGCTACAGGATTAGTGCCCCTTGCTGGCCAGGAATCACTTTGCCTGCAGTCCTACCTTGCTGCAGGCAGGCTATTAAAACAAAGGAACTCCCTCCTGTTTGCACTCACTGCCCCATCCCGGCAGTGCCCACCCAGGCTGAGTTGGAGGATTTTATGCCCTGAAAAAGTGAGAGAGGAAGGGACTGGGTTACAGGCTGAAAGCGGTGATGGGGTAGGGGGAGAGAGGGTTTAGGTGGGGGAAGCCGCCCCTTTGGAATACCCAGGGAGATAAGCGAGGTATTTTTTTTTTATCTTGCACTGTTGGGAATCAAATCCAGGACTTTGTCCTTGCTAGGCATGTTCAGTCCCACTGAGCTGTAGCCTCAGCTGTCTTCTGAAACCTTATCTCACTATGTAGTTCAGGGTAGCCATAGATGCACAGTCTAATCTAGGTTGCCCTCAAATTTACTATCTTCATGCCTTTGTCTATTGATACTGGAATTATAAGTATGTGCCACCATGTCTGAACTTAAAATAATTTATTATAACGAACATATATCTATAATGCACTGCAGCAGGTAGAGCTCAAGAGAATGTGTAAACCCCAGGGAAAGTTGTAATGTACTGTGATTTCGGCAGCTAGTGCCAAGCACATGTGAAGTGTATTTGAGTTTTGATAAGATTGATGCTGGTTTTAGTCACTTCCTGGGACAATAATTTTGGAAACATTTCTTTTGAAAAGTGTTTCTTCCCAGAACTATTATTATTTGTATTGATTGAATTTGTGAAAAGTTTGTGCCATATAAACATCTCTCTCTCTCTCTCTCTCTCTCTCTCTCTCTCTCTCTCTCTCTTTCACACACACACACACACATTTAAAAAGAAGATAGTAAGAATTAGCTTGGGATTTAACTGTAGAAACAAACTACTTGGACTTTAGTTTTAGCTTTGCCGCTTGCACAGGGTTCTGTTCTGTGCTTTTACATCCATAGTGGGGAAATTAAGATGGTAATAAAACCTGTCTCATTGGGCTACTGCATGGTTACATGGTTGTGATAGGGCTTAGAAAGTTCCAGGCACAAAGTAGGCAGTGTTAGTCATCATCAGGAAATAAAACCAATCTATTCCCCGAACTAAGTCCCACAAGAGAGAGTCTACCTTGCTATATGGATACACGGCATGATTTCATAACCAGGACCTCAATATAGAAATTCCCTGAAGGCTCAACTCACAGCTCTTTGTAGGAATTTCAGAAGCCAGTGTTCTTTTGAATTTGTATTCACTATTGCCACTACGTGTTTTATAAAGTTCCTCTGGCTAGAGTCACTAGACTGTGACTCAAATTAAATTATAACTTTGAAAGTGGATTTCCTCAAGTTACTTGTGCTCCATGCAGTGGGGCCCTCACATACTTGCTGCTGCTATTTGACATTTTCTCCTACTCTTTCTCTTGATGAATTATGACCCATTATGCCACTTCCTTTCCATGTGATATTGATACAACTTAATAGGAGCAAGGCAGAACATTAATCACAGGATCTACCATAAACGTGGTTAAGTTGCAAAGCATATGTCTAAACTTGGGTAATAAGGAATTAAAGTATAGTTTTTCTCTTCCTTTGCTGGCAAAACGTCTGAAACTAAAGAATTGCTAAAGGACAAAAGCATCACAGTCTTGCTAGGCCTGTTTATACTCCTAGAAGCATGTGGCAGCTGCTAAGTGCTGCCCACTGAGTTTGCTTCGTTGGGTCAGATCTCAATGCTGATACTCCCTGTCCTAAGCACTTGGTTTTCCAAAGAAGACATTTACCTTTGTGTTGAACAAGTGTTCTCTTTTGCAGCTGAGTATTTTTACAATGATTTGCAAAACAGTGAACTGATGACAACATAGGTAGTAGCTTAAGCCTAATGGTCAGGTTGGGTGATGGGTTGGATACAGTATTTCAAAAGTGTTTAGTATTCAACTGCAAACCATAGGGGACTATCAGAAAAGCAAATCGCAACATTTGCTCTTTCTTCATTCATGGCAGAAGAAGAATATCATAAGAAATGAGGCACACTGGCAGTAGAGATATGATCTAGATTAAGTATGACTGTTTTTTATCTTTTCTATAGGACAGCAGCAGAGTTCTCTCCTTTGAATAAAATGAAAAAAGTACGATACTTTTTTCAAAATAAGTTATATGCTAAGTATCTTTCCTAGACTATGACTAACAGCTACTGCTTCATGTTCAAAAAAACATCCAGAGAAATGGGACTTTTTCTTATTATGTAGCTAAAAGTTCATTTCAGGGTAACTAAGTGTAAAACCAGGCCCCCAAAGTCCATTGTCTTTCCCCTGTTCAAGGCACTGCCTGGGAACTTCTTTATTCCTGCTCTTTTTATTCCATTTGCAGTACTGTCATCATGCCTAGGCTCAGGTTTCTGGGATTCCCTCTTTCTCCTAGTCCTCCCCCTTTTATTCAGATCCATCCATAAACTTAAGGAAGTATAGAGGATCAGAATTTGACTATGGAGAGACGTCAGTGTACTTCTCATGTGCATTCTCTGTATTGCTTAATTTAACTGTCAGCCTTGTAATTTTAGAACCTGCTGTTTGGTACATAATCAGAATAACTCAGTTTCTCACTCCGAGCTTATGTTAGCTAAATTTATGAGCTTCAGTAGATGGTTTCATTTACAGTAATATATAAACTCACGAAGACCCTAAAGCCACATCCTTTGGACAGGCAATACTTTCTTCCTTGGAGACATGCGTTTTAGGAAGACACATTTTAATCCCAAAATAATGTCTGGCAATTATTGAGATTGGAAGACAAAGATGCCATGATTCCAAGAGTAGTGAGAGCTTCCCTTGAGTTAACATGGAACATCCACTTTGAAAGTGTACCCACGGCACATGGATGCAGAGAGCCACATCCTTAGCCCTGAAGCACCTGCTCAGGGCTATGTGATTTTATTTGTTTATTCTGGTATGTGTATGGGTTCTTAATGATTTGATTTCTAGCTGTCATTGTTTAAATATTCCTCATGACAGCTTTTAGAATTTGGTATGACTTTATACGAACAGAAGTTTAAATTTCTAGTGGCGATCTTAGTTATCATATTTGGGGATGAATTTTATTTTAGATTGCAGCCTTATATTGCAGGTTAGTTTTAAAGAAATAATAGAATGTATAACTTCAAACAAAAATGTATGGAAAGCTAAATAATTAAACTTGACTAAGGTATCAATATATCAATACAACATATTTGCTCCAGGAGATGAGTGTTTCCTATTATGTTATGAACTCTTGCTATGGAGATAGTTCTTCTCTGAAAATGTCTTAGGAGAACACATTCAATGACATCCAGGGACATCTCAGATAGACTCACAGGTCTCAAGTTTTTCTTACCATCTTTTACTCAGCTTTTGAAACTCATTTCTTTGAGTCTTAAAACTTTTCATTAAAAATTTTCCTTCTGGAATGAGATATATCTGTGACTTGATGGACTACATTTAATAAGTTATATCATTAAACAAAATACAGATGATTTCCATGTCTTGAAAATTTTTAGAACACCTAAATTTCAATTCTATAGCATACTATTTGTACATTATTGGTCACATGAATGAAAACCTTATAAACGGATCCTCTGTTCTAATTTAAAGCCCAAGTTTGTTGATAACAACTGTTATTACTTTTACTTTTGTTTGCTCATTAATAAAGGACTTGAGAGGCTAACTACTGCAAATAACGTTCTCTAAAATGTAGAGTGCAAAGAGAGATGGAGAACTTGGGTCCTAGCAAAGGGTGTTAGAAGCAGCCCTGCACCTGCCTAATTGCCATCTAGCTGACTACTGATTTGAGGCAAATGGATAGTTGAATCTTGGCCGTGGGGTGCTGTGATTGAAATCAAGTTTCTACATTAATTATTCCCTGAATTTAGACTAAAGATCATCTTTTTGCCCATTAAATTGACCCTTACAGGGAAAAAAATTGAATGACTGATTTCCAGTCACGAGAAATAGGATTTGTGAGCCTATTTCGAGAGATTAGAATTGTTTAGAGTGATTTTTCTTCACAAAGCCACATCCAGTTTACTTTTTTTCTTTTTAGGAGTTTTTGGATTGATTGCTTACATACAGGCTGGGTTTAGAAGATTGTTAGTTATTGATTTAAGAGTCTCAAGCTTTATAGATCCAAGAAATAGTTTTCCTTTCTCCTTAAATAGACATACACCACTGAGTTTAATCTATCCCTCGAGTCTTGGCTATCATTTGAATTTCTCAGGAAAATGGCTAACAGCTTTGAGTAGTCTGTTGTTGTCACCATCAATATGAACTGTTAGTTAATATACTGATACTCTGTTACCAGAAACTAGAAGCAGTTTCTTTGATGCAGGGTCCATGTGCCCAACAGATTTGGGACTGAAATAACTCATCCTTCCCCATTGTGGGTACACCCATGATAAGTTTCCTCAGTGGGCTGGGCTAGAACATTTTCAGGACACTCTTTTCAGAGAAATCTTTCCTGAATACATTATTGGGATAGTTAATTACTTAATACTTGACATACAACATTATTCTACAGTTTCACACACCCTTTTCAGTCATTGTCTTTTCCTTGGATTTCTTTTTCTTATTTCAGATTCTCTCTAAGGCATAAGTGTGTGTGAGTGTGTGTGCACATGCGTGTACTTGTGTGTTAGTTAATTCTCCCTTTCTTCATGTTCTGTGAAAGGAGATGGTGAAGGGAATGAACTTACCTGGATAATGGCATTTAGGTGAGTGACAGTCAATCTATCCAGTGATTGTGTTGGTCTGAATGAGAAATGTTCCCCATATTCTTCAGCACTTGGTTGCCAATTAGTTGCTCTGTTTGGGTAGGCTTAGGATGTGTGACCTTGGATGTGACTTAGGAAGTATGCCACTAGAGGTGGGCTCTGCGAGCTAAAACCATCCCACTGACACTCCCCCCTCCTCTCTACTTTCTTCACCAGCTGTCCTGTTATCATGTCTGCTCTGCCATCAGTGACACTTTTAGCCTTTGGATCTGAGAACCACAATGAGATCTTTCTTCCTCAGGTTGCCTTGGTCATGGTATTCTGTCACCGCAACAGAGAAGTAACTAATATAGTGATATACAAATAAAAATTGAATGAATGGTGTTTTTTATATTGTGAGTTATATAGAAGTCTGTCTTCTACAGAAAGGCACTTTTTAATGTTGCTATCCAGTCTCTTGGTCTCTACAATACAAATGTTTATCCACTCTCTCTATGTGCCTTTTGTAATACTGTGTTAATATTTCTAAAAATACGGAATGTTTCCTCTGTTCTTAACTCTCAGAGGAATGAGGATGGCTTTAGAAAAATACTAGGGTCTCAGATGATTTTGGGGCAGAAAAAAATGTATCACTGAAGTTCATCATTAAAATGTCTCTATTCAGTTTTGTTCTTAAGTGTGTTGAATGAGTGATGTTCATGTCCATGGATTCACTGGCTCTAGGTTTTCTAGTTTTTCAAAGTGTACGAAATCCAAGGCTCATGGACATGGGCAAGCTTAGATGATCTTCTTAGTACTGGATAGACTATCCAGCTAGCCTTAAGAATTTATATTCTTAGAGAATAGAATTAGCATTATGTTTTAAGAAAAATGGCAAAGACGGATATCAAAATTAAATTCCCTGAGACATAAGGATTAAAAACAAAGTGCATTTATCTTTGATAATAATCAATAATTGCCTGCGCCAGTGATCTATAAAAGGTTGGCCTCAGAACTTACTGCAGGGACCTTATTCTTTCCTGTATAAATTGCTAAGTTCCACCAAAGCAAAGACACTATTCCCCACTGAGGCCTAAATAAATGACAAGCTTGAAGTGGTGAAAAACAAATTCCTTCTCTGAGTTACTTGAACAAAAAACTGTTTGACCAGAAATCACATATTTCTACCCATGTGATGGATGCTTACCACCTTTTCCAATGATCTGTTTACTTGAGAAGTTGCTTGGCAAATTCGTCATGAAGGAAAGAGTATTCAGGATTTCAGTGGTTTCCACACCCCCAAGTAATGGAGGAAAACATTGGGAACGGAAACTGATTTTGTCCACCCCCAAATCCTTATCTGGGTCATTACAATCTATATGCTTTATGTTCATACTAAGCATTTTCTGGTAACCAGGGAACAATTTATTTATGCACTTTATTTTCACTGCATGTCTATGAGTATGGAATAAAGCAAACATTGATCTACATAATCATATACATAGATTAAGGGAAACTTCCTGAAACAGTGCGAATTAGATCATTATAAAATAGCAAAACTGAAGTTAATGGCTTATTTGCTGAAAGGAGGTATTTTAATTATTCTAGAGAGTTTGAATTCATGAATAAGTGATTAGCCCCTTACATCCGGCTTTTTCCTGGCTTCCTTTCCCTGTTCATGATCCTGGGGAATCCTCTGATCAAGGTCTCCTGTGCTTTATCTGAACCCTTAGTGGGGAAGTCTGAGATGACATGGCGACCTGGACTAGATGGAATTGTCACAGCTTCCCATGAGTGGCACTTTTTGGAGAAATAAACGATGAAAACTGTAATGTAGGTTCTGGAAGCAAGATTTTTATTTCTTTGTTTATTTTTGAGCAGGGCAGATAATATGCATTAATATCAAACTGTAGTCAAGTATAGATATGTCTCACTTCTCTTTTTTGCTTCTATATTACACAGGAAAGAGCATTGACTAGAAAACTTGGACTTGACTTTGAACTTGAGCAGATTTTCCATAACTTTATGGCTTCACACATGTGACTGATGAGTGCCTGATTGGGACAACCACACTCTCCACTGACTCTCCAGTTTCTATATACCTTGTTTATCTGCCTCAATTTGCCTGGCTTCCATATCATACACACACACACACACACACACACACACACACACACACACACACACACACACATACACACGCACATACACACACACACACGCACATACACACACACACAATATATGTATGTTGTTGTTTTCCTTCTTTTCACTTTATCTATTTGTCTCTCATCATTCTTTGGGTCTCAATTAATGATCACTTTTTCCAACAGGTCTTTCAAATCTCACCATCTAAATAAGGCATCTCTGTGTTACCATTAAGAGTCACTAGTCATGTGTGACCACTAGGGTTGTATCACTGTATCTATGGGAGTTTAATTTTATGTTTTTTTTTCCTATTGTCTGGCTGGGGTAGACACTATGTTTCATCACAGATCGGAATATTGCTGGTACATCATGCATGCTCAGTAAATATTTGAGAAACTAATGGATGAATAAATTAGATGTAAGGATCAGGGTAAGAAAAATCAACTACAAGATCTTAACTGTCTGAAGCCATATGAGAAAAGGGAATTTACCTTGTCTAGTTTCCATGTGAAGGAGGTCTGGAAGGACACTTTCTCATAATAAAATCATGGTTTATGCATACATAATTAGAAGAAAATGTAGAAACACTTTTTTAAAGTTTGGGTTTTAGCATAGAAGTAAGAGATTTCATCAAGGCATTTTCACCCATACTTTGCTTCTGTTCATCTTTCTCTGCCCACCTCTCTGTGTTCACTTGTGTTCTGTCTGAATGCCTCATCTTACTTTCGTGTCACATACGTTCTACTACCATCCCCTCCACTTCCTCAAAACCTCTTTCCCTCCCTTTCATTGTCACTCTTTTTAGTTTAAAGATATTTCCTCTCACTCCCACATAAATACACACATACGAAAATGAGAAGCTAAGATTTGCATATGAGACAAAACATGTGGTCTTTGTCTTTCTGAGCCTAGGTTACCCCACTTCATACACTAATTTTCACATACAGCCTTTTTTCTGCAAATTTTGTAATTTTGCTTTTCTTTATAGTTGAATATACTTCCAGCATGTATATGTATCACATTTGCATTGTCTATGCATCAGCTGATAGATATCTATGCCCACTCCATACCTGAATATAGTGGATGGGGCAGCAATAAACATGGATGTGTGTCTGCTCAGATAAGATTATTGATGCTTTTTAATTGATTTTTGTGAAAGGTGATCAATTGAATCTAAATTCACTCTTCTTGTGGTAATGTCTAGTGTGCTAGCACAATTTGTTGAATAAGTCACCTTTTTTTTTCCCATATGCTTTTAGCATCTTTGTCAAAAATTATATGGCCACGTTGATGTGTTTATTTCTGGATACATTACCAAGTTCCGTTGACTTACATATCTATTTTTGGTTTAGAGCTAGTACAATGTAGCATAATTTAATGGCAATTATTGCTAAGTCCCTGACAGTTTCTTTTTGATTAGGATTGCCTTGTATATCTGTAGTATTTTGTGTTTTCATACAAGTTTTGGATAACCAGTAGCAAAGAATTCCTAAAGTCATATTTAAATGACTAATAAAGATAGTTTTATCCATGAGAACATAAGAATACATTTCATGAACAGAACAAACTCAGACCAACCGACTACTTTAAAAAACAGATACAACTATTTTGTCACTAAGAAACCCACTAGCTAAGAAAGGCATCTCCAAATTGGGAGCCAAAGCTTAGAAATAGATTTGTTCCATAAATGGAAGTGAGCATGGTGTTTCTCATTTCTCATAAAATTCACCTCAAATCAAAACAAGTCAAAAACGATAAAGAAGGCTACTACATCAAGGGAATGTTTCATCATGGAGATATAACAGCTATAAATACTCATGACTCTGTCTTAAAGCATAAGATGCCAAATAGGTCCTGACACAGTAAGAATCAGGGGCTTCAAACCTCTACTCTCATATTTAGATAGGTCTTCTGGACGGAAAATCAGTAAAGAAAATTTATAGCTAAACAATAGCATAAATCAAGCGGATTTAACAGCTACCTGCAGAATATTCCATACAAGAGACAGGGGAGTAAATTTTCCTTTCAACAGCCTGTGCAACTTTTCCTTTGAAATTAATACCATTATATGTCACAGTACATCCTTAACAATTATAAAACATTGAGATAATTCCTTTATCTTATCTGTCTAAAGTGGAAGAAAGGTAGTCAGAACACCAAGAGAAGCCTCAGAAACTGAACAATTCAGGAAGGAAGAACATTGGGTGAACAATGTGTTACTGGAGGAATAAGGAGGGAATTTTAAAATTCTGTAATAAAATGAAAGCAATCCATGGTTGACTTTTTTTTTGTCAACTTGACAGAAAACTTATTTATATGTTGGAAGAAGAAATCTTAGTAGAGAAAGCCTCCATAAGACTGGCCTATAGTCAAGGCTGTGAGAAATGGTCTTGATTAGTGTAGCATGAATCTAATTGGTCTTAATTAATAAAAACCTGGAATCAGATATTAGGTGTGAAAGCTGAAAGATCAGAGAAGCAGAACAGCTAGGCAGGAGCTCTTACCTCTATGAAATCCTCAGACCAAATGGAGCAACCTGTCTTTACAAGTCCTCAGACTGAATGCCTCGAGCTCCTGTCTCCCCCAGCCCTATCCCTTCCTGTCTCTACTTCCTGAGTGCTGAGATTAAAGGCATGTGACTCCCAAGTATTGGGATGAAAGGTGTGAGTCATCATGACTGGCTCTGTTTCTCTCTCTTTTTTCTTAAATTTAAATTTGTTTATCTTTTAAACATTCTTTTCTCATTTTACATACCAATCCCAGTTCCCACTCCATCCCCTTCTCTTGATCCCCCCACCTTCCCTATATCCCACCCCAATCCACTCCTCAGAGAGGGCAAGGCTTCCCATGTCTCATATCACTGAGACAGAATCAAAGCCCCACCCACTATATCTAGGCTGAGCAAAGTATCCATTCAAAGAGAATGGGCTCCAAAAGGCCAGTACAATAGTCACCCACATTCAGAGAGCCAAGGTTGGTCCTATGCTGGTTCCCCCCATTGTTAGTCCAGAGTCAGTGAGCTCCCATTAGCTCAGGTAAGCTGTTTCAGTGGGTGTCCCCATCATGGTCTTGCCCCCTTTGCTCATATTATCGCTCCTCCCTCTCTTCAAATGGACTTTGAGAGTTCAGCCCAGTGCTTGCTGTGAATCCCTGCCTCTGCTTCCATCAGTTGCTGGATGAAAGTCCTATGATGACAATTAAGGTAGTAATCTATCTACTTACAGGGAAAAGCCAGTTCATGCACTGGCTCCATTATTGCTTACTGTCTTATCTGGGGTCCTCCTTGTAGATTCCTGAGAATTTCACTAGTGCCAGGTTTCTCACTAGCCTCATAATGGCTCCCTCAATCAAGAAATCGTTTTCCTTCCTCTTCCTCTCTGTCCTTGGTGATCTCAACTATCCTGTTCCTTGAACTCACAGAGATCTGTCTGCTTCTGCCTCCTGAGTGTTGGGATTAAAGGTGTCTGCCATCACTGCCTGGCCACTATGGCTAACTAGTGGCTTAGGTCCCCACTCTGATCTTCAGACAAGCTTTATTTGTTAGATCATAAACAAAATGTCACCACAGTTAATGACTGGTGTGAGACTCTAACTTACTGGAGAAGTTTCTTCCCTGGGCAGATGATTCTGGATTGTATAAGAAGGCAGGAAAAGCAATCCATGAAGAACAAAGAGGGTAAATGGCTTCTGAATCAGTCTCAGCCATGAGCTACTGCCTTGATTTTCCCATGTGATAGACTGTGATGTGGAAGATGTAAAAGATGTGTAGTCTGAGGTGGTCAGAAAATGAAAGAGCAGCCTCCGACTACAAAATGGGGCACCACCGTGGGTCAACTACATCCCCATAAAATCTGAGAGCGTTAGGGAAGGAATTCTAGACATAAAAGAACAGAGTTAAGCATAGCTTTTTGGTAGCTTCAGATTTTTAGATAGGCTCTGTTTGCTGGTGGCAAGCAGTGGTGTGGCTTCTTTAAGAGGTTTCCTGACTCAGCTTTAGTGGCAAAAACTGAGTAACTTCTTTAAAATCTGGCTTCCGGTTCCTGCTGGCAGCATGAACTCTGGCTCTTTTTTTATTATTCATGCTACAAAATTTTGTAACTATAAGTGCTCACATTAAATCTGAATGTAATAACTGGTGAGAATTAGTAAAGATTCAGACAGAAATTAGTGAAATAAAGAAGTAAGAGAACAATATAAAAATAAAAAATATTTTTTTCTCAGAAATATTAGCAATATTGTCAAACAATTTTCCAAAAATAAACCAAAAGAAAGAGAGAAAACTCTAACAAAATTATTGATAACAATGGACTCCAGTGAAATACAAAACATTATTAGGGGATACTTTGAAAAACCATATTCCATAAACTGGAGAATAACAGCAAAAATTGTATGCATTTCTAAATGTATATAGATACAAACTATTTAAACAGACTCCTAACTGGTAATGAAATTGAAGCAATAATCAAGTTTCTTCATGAAGGAAAACCCAGGGTTGGATGGATCCAAGACTGAATTCTACTAATGTTTTAAGAAAAACATAGTATTTTTTATGCTGTTTCAAAAAAGAGAATTAAGCTTTCCCACTTTATTTTCTAGGACTAAATTCCCTGTGGAAAGGCAGGGGGAAAGGAGTTTTTTTTTAATCTCACTCTTTTTTTGGCTGCAGTGCATCATTGCAACAAAGTCAGAATAGTAGGAACTTGTAGAGTGCATAGTTACTGTACATCCATAATTAAGAAGAGATAGCAGGAAATTAGTGCTCAGGTTGATTTCTGTACTCTTGCACAGGTCAAGATACCCTTCTGGGGAATAGTGCCACCAACAGTTGACAAGTCTTCTCATTTCAATTTATATAATCAAGATAACATAAAC
This sequence comes from Myodes glareolus, assembly GCF_982192425.1. NCBI lineage: Eukaryota > Metazoa > Chordata > Mammalia > Rodentia > Cricetidae > Myodes > Myodes glareolus. The sequence continues at coordinate 55,592,042 of NC_142040.1, forward strand.
AGGCTTTCCCCATAGATTAATCTGATCTAAAGGATCCCTCATTGAGACCCTCTTCCCAGGAGATCCTGGATTGTGTCAAGTTGACAATTAAAACTGATTTTGACAAGAACTTTATTAAACTTGTAATGTGAAACTAGTATTACTTTGATACCTAGACTAGATAGACATAGCAGCAACAAAGAAAGAGTCTAGCTATAGACCAATTTCCATGATGAATATAAGTGCAAAAATTGTCAATAAACTTTGCACACTGAATTCAATAACATATTAAGAAGGTCATTCATCACAACCAACTTGATTTTATTCCAAGATGCAAAGTTGGTTAAACATATGTAAATCAAAAATGTAATGCACTCTCTTAACAGACTTAAGAACAGAACTCATGATCATCACAGTAAGATGCATAAAAGGTATTTGAAAAACCACAGCATGATTCAATGATAAAAATCATGAAAAACAAAGAATAGAGAGAACACAACTTAGTATGATAAAAGCTGTATATGACAAATGTATAGAGAACATTATACTGAATGGGGAAAACCAGAGCATTTCCTTGAAAATCTGAGAGATAAATGGGCCCACTCCATACTCTTATAGGATCTGGCTCCACATGATGCTCAGAGACTTACCTAGAGCAGCAAGACAAGCAAAATATATAAAAATGAAAAAAATTGGAAAAATGATGTCAAACTATATTCGCAGATGGCAGCACTCCATACTTAAAAGACCCTATGGATTCTACTAGAAAATGATTACATTTTATGCACACATAAATGTGCTGATGGGCACACAACAATGTGCAAAACTAATCTTTAAATGGATGAAATAATGAACTCGCCGAGAAAGAAAATCATCAGGAAAAACATCCATTGGCAATACCTCTACAACGCAATGTTAAGACACTAAAAGAAGTTGAAGGAGGCTACCAAATATGTGACCTTCAGTTTCAACACACTCTATCCATGTCCCAAGGACATTCTTCACAGAATAGAAAATGTTTTGCATTTCCATTCAAGATTTATAATTTTATCCATGAAATGAGTCAACTTCTAAAACACAAATCCAATGCCACTATTTTCTTAATGAAATTTTTACTTGACTGCACTGTATGTAACATAAATTTCAAATTCCTTGAGTTCATAAGTAAAACCTTCACAACTGAGTTCTATCAAGGCTCCATTTCTTTCCAGCTAAGACAGGAGTACGGCATGTTGGCATTTAAAACATATGCACAGTCTCCAGGATTTTGGAGTTTTTCTTTTTCTTTTTCCCTTTTGGCATCCTACTTCTACACCGTGGATATCCACTTCTAGAAGAACTGGTGCTTTCTTTTTACTTTTGTTCAATAGGCAAATTCCAACTCATTTCAGTGTTTGGCTGAAATGTGGAATGTCCAGCCACTTTCAATTTTTTTCTAGAAAGACAAAGACTTCATTTTATGCAAACCTCTACCACAAAACATTTATGTCTACGACAAGTTTTGTATGTCTAGACTCATTTCTTTTACCACTACCAATCCTGATGGACAAACATTGTATCCCTATTGTAGGATCCCTATTCTCTAGCCTATTGATGGTATCTATGCTTCAGTTTATGACTGTGAAATGAATGGAGGTCAGAAGTAAATTACTGCCTCTGTAGCTTAACCCATTTTTGTAAGTGCTATAGGTGTAAGCTGAAAAAAAAAGGTCGTCAGATTTCCAATTTGACCATGATATGCTAAAGTTTGCTAGTATTAAACTATTTTTATAGTCTTTACGTAATTAATAGCTATGAATGAAAATTCTTATTTAGAAGCTTTATTTTCACTAGAATACTTGAATAATTGACTTTTTGCATTTTTCCCAAATAAATTTATTCAAACTTGACTGAATCATACCTGAAGTCCTAAAGCCTGCTCTTAATCTTGAAAATATTAACTGTAAAGATTTACAATAAAAGAATTATTATTAAATTTTTATTTCATTTTTGCTCACTCTTGTGTTAGATGTTTGCTTTTTATTTTATTTTTTATTGTTTAATACAATTTTAAAATTTAAATATGTTTTGAAGTCCTTCCAGATTGTCTCCCCCTCCCTACCCACCTAGCTGCACATCCTCCCCAATCCTCCCACAAGAAACCCACCAAACTTTAGATAAATAAAAGCACACACACACACACACACACACACACACACACACACACACACACACTATGGGGTTCATGATATGTTGGTAAACTACTCCTGAACATAATGACTGTCCTGTCCCGAAGTGGTTAATATATCCAGTATCATTGCTTTGGAGAAAGTTGATTTTCCCTCTCCAAGAAGATGTAAGTGACACTTCCCTAGCACCTAGGTTTTCATTCATTCATTCATTTAAAAATATAACAATAATATAAAACCAAATCTATCACGTCAAAGTTGGACAAAACAAACCAACAACAGGAAAAGGAAAAGAGCCAAGAGAAGACACAAGAATCAGAGAATTCCTCATTCCCACGCCCAAGAATCCCATAGAAGCACTAAACTTGAAGTTGTATTATAACCACAGAGGCTGGGGTACAGACTGTGCTGGTGCATACTGTTTCAGTCTCTGTGAGTTCATATAAACTTTGCTCATGTTGATTTAGAGGGTCTTGTTTTCTTGGTGTCCTCCATCTCCTCTGGTTCTTACACTCTTTCTGACTCCTCTTCTGTGGGGTCCCCTGAGCTCTGAGGGGAGGGATGTGATGGAGACCTGTATCTAGTTCCGAGTGTTCCAAGGTCTCTCACTCTATGTAATGTCTGGCTGTGAATCTCTGTAGCTGTTCCTGTCTGCTGCAGGAAGAAGCTTCTCAGCTGACTGCATAAGACACTGATCTATGAGTACCGCAGATTATCATTAGGAGTTATTTGATCACTTCATTTTTTTTTAACCAGTATTATTTGGTTACCCTAGGTCCCTGGGCTATCTAGTCTCAGGTTCTTGGTTACCTAAGCAGTGCTAGTTATGGGTCCCATCTTCTGGAATGGGGCTTAAGTCAAACCAGTTGTTGGGTGGTTGCTCCCACTAGTTTGTGCTGCCGTTGCCCTAGCATATCTTGTAGCCAGTATGCCACTGCAGATAAATGGTTTGTGCCTGGCTTGGTGTCTGTGTTTCTTTTTTGGGGGCATACAGAGTAGTTTTATTAACTGATGCGACTATTACTATAATAAAAATGCCTCACCGAATTTCAGCCCTCTTCAGGAGAGCATTAATTTTAGACCTTTTGAGAAATCTTAGCTTTTGGTCTCCACTTCTAAGGCATTGGAAGTGAAATCAAGTGGGGAAATTTGAATTTAATGAAAATAAATTCCGCGCCATGTTGTAATATGATGCTCATTAAGATGTTGCTTCTGTTTGTTTATGATACTGAGTACCTCTTATTACCAAATACCAAATCATCCACCTCCTGGTACAGGGTCAGCTTCTAGTGAGTTACAGGACACAGAACATGTTTGCCTCGTGCAGGTGGTGAGAGGGGGAACATTTTAGACATGTAAACCTCTATTGTTGGCTGCTCTGTGTGCAGCCTGCATTTTGTCTGATAGTTGACTGTGGAAGGTCAAGACTTCAGACACATGATGCACAGGACAAAACTCCCTTTCCAGGATTGTCCCCAGAAAACAAAAGAGCTCTAATAAAGGGACAAATAACAGACAATTTTATAGACAAATGCTTTAGACATACCCCACATTAATAGATCTCAAGGTTGAAAACAAGAAGCATAACCTCTCTCAGTGTTTTTATAGCTACTTCAATTATTTCCACTTTCAGAAGAGCTGAGTGCTAATGTACCTCATCTTCAATCTGGCCTCTAAATTGCCACAGAGTGACCGAAGATAGTCACTTCCTGAGGCTGTGAGGCAGCAGGTAGCCCTTCAGCTGTAGCCTAGGCATCTTCTGAATGGCCCCATTGCTCTCTCCTGGCTGCCATTCCCTCTCACGGAAGCTCAGATTGGACTGCCTTGACCCAGTGCTTCAGGAGCGGGACTTTTATTGGTGAACACATTGCAAACTGACCAGAAGATCTTTTTTTTTTTCCTCCTCTTAATCTTTGGTAACAGGAAGACTCGTTCCTCAATTTAAGTTCTAAGCATCAAGACAGGTGCCAAGGGTTGCTTACAGCTTTCTCTTCCATGTGCTGACATAGCTCACAGTATTTAAGTTCCACAACATTAAAATCCCAGAACTCATTCTCTTGCAAATAGAACAAAGTTCACACACACACACACACACACACACACACACACACACACACACACACAGCACAAAACTGGAGATCACACAGCAACTCGCCAAATGCAAGTGTAAAAACATGTTTTGATAGCTACTTATGCTAATAATTATTCTATTTATGGCAAAGCCATATGGAGGATAAGGGAAACAGGAGATGTTGAAATGGAATTTTTATTTATATTTTACATTTTAATTTTTATTACATCATAAATCTCCTTAAAACATTTTCTAAATCACATTTTGTTTTGGTGAGTACAGTTTCTCTACCCTTAGTTATAAATTATATTTACTAGCTTCACTAATATTTTATGAGGCGTGAGAATCGTTAGTTTATACATTAATTGCCCTTTACCATTTAGTGGAGCAAGAGAAATAATTGACCAACTGGAGGAAATCATATTTAGGGGACAACAGAAGGTCCCCAACTAACCTATCAGTGGTCATTGTCATCATCATCATCATTATCATCATGGACATCATCAAGCAGCCGTTTTCAAACAGGCCATCTGAGCATGGTGTGGCACAGCACTCTGCAAGGTTAATGAGACCGTGTCAAGGACTGCCATTCCAACATTCCCACGCGTGCCAGACACTCTCCACCATCATAGACACATGCATACAAGTGCAGACGACTTCCACGGTGAAGCCACTGGCTGCAATGCGTTCTTTTAGAGATGGTCATTCTGAATTGAGGAAATAAAAATGTTGCATAGTATGCTTCTTTCTGCTTTCATTTAAGCAAGAGAATCTTTGATAGTTGAAAAATATTTTATAGTGCTGTAGTCCTGACCTACATTGTCTTTGATAGATCAATTTCCTCCCCCCCCCCCGAGATGTGGACACTATCATAGCATAATTACTTGCAAACAACTAAAGCATATCAATCTTCTTCCTTCATTTTCATTCCTTCCTCCCTCATTCTCTTCTTTCCTTCCTTCCCCCTCTCTCTCCTTCCTTCCTTCTTTCTCCTTTTCCTCCCCCACTTTCACCTGGATATTGATGAGGGACCTGAATGTGCTAAGAAAGTACTTCATCACTGAACTAAATAACCCACCCAATATTTCTTAATAAATTATTTTTTCTGCTTGCAGAGGATGACAAGTATTCTTGAATTATAATATAAAATATTTTCTTTATATGCTTATCTGTTCATTATGGAAGAATATTTTTCTTTATTCAATTTTCTATCATTGATTCAGCAACTCCAAGTAATGAATAATTGCTCCTGTTGTTGATGTAGCATTTATATTTTTCTCTCCTAAAAGGTGTAGCAATTAGTCCATCTTTTTTTCCCTTCAGATTTTGAAAGACAGGAAAAATATTTAATTTACCATGCAAAGATGATCACTTTTGGTATTGATATCCAGAAAACCAGAAATACTTTCTTTAAAGTTACATAATCTGATCCTTGTGAAAATTGTCCTTATCCCTCTTTATGAAGCTCATTTAGTGGTCATGTACATGATACATGCTTTTAATCCTACCACTTGAGAGGCAACATTAGATGGGTTTCTATCAGACTAGCCTTGTCCACATAGCAAGTTCAAAAGCAGGCTGGGCTACATACTGAGATCCTATCTCAAAGCAAAAAGTCAAACAAACAAAAACACCAAACTCCATGTCATTTGACTCTTGTAGGCTTGCAAAAAAAATGACAGAGATAGCTTTCTTGCTGAGAATTTTGAGAAAGCAAACCAGATGTTGGTATGCCTGTGAGGATTTGTCTTCAACACATGAACTGGAGAAAATAAGTGTCATTCTTTAAATTGAAGGCAAACATGAAAACCGTGGTGTTGTTAGCCATGTAGTTTTCACACACACACACACACACACACACACACACACACACACACACACACACACACACATATATATTCCAGAGAGATGTTTTCATTAAGACATTGAATATGAGGCAAGGTACCAAGGACATCAATCGACAAGTAGAGTTTAATTACCCTAGGAACTAGCACTATTTAAAAATGCTATGAGTCTTGTTGTACGATTCTTGATGTCTTGATGAAGCATTGCTGACACTCATAAAGAGGTATAACAGAAAGTGTCGTTGTGATAGCACTCGGCCATTTATAAAATGCCTAGCAGTGATTCCTGAACGTGTGGCAGGACTTGACTGCCGGTTACTTGATCCACTTTCACTGAAATCAAGTGAAATAAGTTGAGCAATAGTTTGGATTTATTAAGTTCATATACTTCTGCCGAGACGAGGATGCTGCACATACGAAAAGAACAATATTTATTCTGTGATACTTCAAACCCTTGGCCAAGGTACTCTGACTCAATATGCTATTGGTCTTATTGATAAGATCCGGAATTAGTCATGTGGAAATGCTTCCACACAAATATTTGCAAGGGATTACAGGTCATTTTTCACAGTAGAGACAGTCACATGGACATAAGCCTGAAGAAAATGGAGTTATAGAGAGAATCTAAAAGCAGTAAAAAGCAATTTCTATTAAGCACACAAGAGAGAAAACCATTACCGTCCCGCCATCTCAGAAGTATGATATAAAACAATGTCCTGATCAAAGATGAAAACAAATCTATAAATCCAGCCTGTGCTTGAGGAGGACACATCCACGGTGGCATTAGGTGTGACTTCAAATTGCAGACAACTTAAAGACCTTCTCAACGATGGTCAACCTCAATAAGATTGTGAAACTCAACACTTGGCCCTATAAAAATAGTTGCCCCGATTTTCTTGAGATATTTTATTAACTTAACATATAAATCTCTTGGGCTGTCAGGACAGAAACAAAAACACCCAGGACTTTGGCTATTCTAACATTGTTGTTGGACTATCTGCAAAGTTCAAAGAGAATACATCTTTTACTGTCTATTTTATGTCATAGATTCTGCGAGGCATTGCAGGAAAAAGTTTGTAGGAAGGAAAAAAACCCAGTGAGTAATTTGGAGGTGACATTGTATGCCTGACAGAAGTGGCGAACCATAAGTTACTTGTCAGACAAGTTTTAATTTTTTGTTCAGACTGTGATGTATTAAAACCATAGGCAGTCTGATTGGTGAATGGAGGAACTCATGGGTTTTGCATTAAAAAGGTGCCTTACTTGAAATAGCATTCAGAGGCAAGGTTTCTATCTTTGTTGGATTAAGTACACACACACACACACACACACACACACACACACACAAGTCTGTCTTGCAAGACCAAAATATTACACAGACAAATCCAATAGCAGAGTTAGATAACCCTGAGATGTGGAAACCAGCCAATTCATTTGGATTACAGGTGACACCATTCAAGCCTAAAGCATGCAGATCCTAACTAGAGAGAGTGAGTAAAACACTCCTTCCACATAGAAACATTAATTCTAAAATGGCTTAGTGGGTAAAGGGGATTGCCATGGAGTCTGATGACTTGAGTTCAATCCCTGGAAATCAAATGTAATAAGCCCATGATGCTGAAAAGCACTGTAGGTATCTTTGAAACACTGGTCATCTTACTAGAAATTTCTGAGGTGATTTTCCAGCAGGGCTATCATATCCAGGTCACTTGTTTATTCCTATAGCACTGAATTCTCAGTGTCTAACACAGCAACGGACACATCGTGACCCTCGGGTGGTGTTTGGTGCATAAAGAAATGGTGTCTGGGCTCTTTCTAAAATGAAACTATCTCATGCAGACATGCACCTTTAGCGATATCCTGGAAGAAGGGAAGGGCAGATTTCTGCAGCCTGCATCACTTTTATGTCTATGTTCTGAATCTGTTTTCTTCTTCTCCTCCTTTGTATGTAGCCTGGGTTTTGCACAACTAGGTTAAAGAAACATTCCTAAATATCTACCCGTTTCCTACACAAATGTTGACAGCCTTAGCAGTTTCTGTAAATCCAGTCGTATAATGGGACATATGCAATTGAAATGCTCTAAATAGTCATTTTGCTGATCATTTATTTAAATTTATGATTTTAGATGAATCTCTCGTACTCTAGGCTAGAGCTACATAATAGAATACTATAATTGGAGCATAATTAATGTGGTCATTCCGCCTTTTCCTTCATCATGTCATATCCTTCCACAGTTTTTTTTGCTGGCAGAGCTATTTACAAAGACTCTCCGGAGTGTATGACTTGATTCTCCCACAGGCGGCGTACTCACATCAATTAGACACGGACCAACACCAGACAAATATATAACTGGACAAGAATAAAGGAGAAAATGTGTTGGAAGTTCCCAGCCTCCATTTCTAGGCGAGAACTGTGCAATTACCAGGACAACCAAAATGAATACTATCGATTCTTTATAATGGGTGTTGTCATAGGCAATCGCAATGGAAAATGCATTGTAGTGCAATCAAGTTACAGTTTTTCAAGAGTCTTATTTTGAGGCTTAAAACAGTCTTTAGTTTTTGATGACGTGGGTAAAGCTAAAATTCATATTTTAATATCAGGAACACAATAGATGCTCAGATTACTGAAGAAAAAGCATGCAATTATATCACACGGTAACTGTTCATTAGTACTTTGAACAGGAAGTGAATTCTATGCAAATGTAATTCTATGCAAATAAAGATAGTCATTGGGCCATTTAATATAAATTATAAATTCTGAAAAGCAAAATTGATGTAGTGAAGTATCAATGCATCTCTGTGCATTTGATTTCTTATATTTTCTGATATTTAATGTCTGATTATTGGGACTGGATGACTAGCTTCAAGTAGTTTAGATTGATAGGAAGGCAAATATTTCTAATGAGCTCATACTTAGCCTTTATTGTACTTAATAGTAGGTTCAATGGTCAAAGAATTTCAGTGTAAGGTCATTGTTTCCTGGAGGTCATGATGAAAGGACATTGAGATGCTGTCTTATGCTTTACAAAACTAGCCATTTAATCAATTAAACAATGAAACAAAATCTCTAAACAATGCTCCCCTCCCCAGAATTCTAAAACTGAAATAAATGACCTTCCCCTAATGAATTACCACATGATTTCTTTCTGGTTAAACTAAAATAGTTCAACATTGAGATCACCATTAAAAATAGGATTTGCTACTAGGATGTTGGAGTTATTTAAAAGAGCTTTAAGAATACATTTACTTCAATAAGTTGAGGGCACATAAAAATCTTTGAAGACGTTAATATGGGAAAGGTGTTCAGTCATTCAAATCATCTAGGACACACGTTCCCTTCATGATCAAAATTAATGTGAACATTGTATCAATATCCTTCCTCATGCCCCAGGAATGAGGGAATATTCGAGAAGATGACTGGACAAAGTCATTAGAGACACCTCAAACTGATACTCTCTGAACCATAGGAGTTGACTCTCCCAGAGGAGAAAATATATATAAGATGACTAATACAGAATAATATACATTAAAAAACAGCAAAAAGTGATGACAAAGTCTATATTGATTGTACAGAGAAAAACTGCTGATATAAAACAAACTTCATTTCAGTGTAAGATTCTGTGCTGGGCTACAGAGAGTGGCTCATGCTTGAGTTAGCAAAGAAAGGTTTGACTATGTATGTCAGGCTCTGAGGCAGCGCAGTGAGGCTGAGAAACGTCTGGAGTGCAGGACAATCAGATGGGGAGAAGGAGCAAGGGCTGTTTCATTAAAACTCAGCTCTGTCACTTACTATCTCTGTGACTGTAGGCGGTTTCATTCTTCTAGTTTCAGACTCTTAGCAAGAAATTGGGAACAATAGTCGACAGGGCCGTATGCATGGAAAGATGCCGACAGGTTTGTGAGAGAGAATTTTGGTGGTTTCAGTGTATGTTTCTCAGGAGAAGGAAAAGGCTGAAAGTGGAAAATGGGTAGAATTGATTAGATTGCCGCTGGGTTTGCTACAAGATAGATTTGGACGCATCTTTAGTCATCCAGATTCATTCTCACTCACTACTATGAATCTTGCATGCAGTTAACAGGTGAATTTATTTAACACACTTTCTTTTAAACCAATTTACTATCCAACCTTAGAACTTTAAACACCTACATATTACAAACGTATGGCCAGGAAGGGAGGCATCTTTTATGTAATTGCTGAAAACAGGGAAAAAAGAAGAACGTTTCCAGAGTTAAGAGTACTACTTGGCAGATTCTGATTAATATTTTGTAACAACTCCTCAATTGGGATAAAGCTTCTATAGCTCATTTAAAATTGCAGGACAACAGGTGGGGTTTAAACAGTAAAATAGACTTCTATATTTAGCTTTGAATAAATTTAATAATGATATAGGGTAACTCAGAAACTTTCAGAGAAACTTAAATTGTGAAAGTTTCATTCTAGAAAAATGCACCAAATACACCATGAACCTTGTGGTGGTTCGAATGAGAAATACGCTCCATAGGCTCAGGCATTTCAATATTTGGTCCCAGGTTTGTGGTTGTGGAACTTTTTGGAAGTAGAGCCTTGCTAGAAATAAATCCCAGAGGCAGGCTGTTTATAGTCGTGCTCTGTATCCAGAGGCTGCACTTTCATTTCCTGGCCTCCCAGTCCTAAATAACCACATAGAAACCTATCTTAATTACAAAGTGTTTGGTCTATTAGCTCAGGCTTGTTATTAAGCTATGTCTTAAAACTTAAATTAACACCTTTCTATTTTTCTATATTTTATCATAAGGCTCATGGCTTATTACCTACCTCACATCTTGCTTCTCCAGCAACTGTTGACATCTCCCAGACTCTGCCTTCCTTTTCCCTTTATTTTTGCTTGGATTTCCCACCTGGCTATATTTATCCTGCCATAGATCAAAGCAGTTTCTTTATTAAACAATGGTAATAAAACATGTTCACAGCATACAGAGGGGTATCTCACATAATTATCCCTTATAGGACTGTAAATTCCAATTTACACTCTGTTTTTTGGTGTGTGTATGGAGATGTGATTGTTCAGCTTTCCCCTCTAGCTGCACTCTTCCATGCCTCTCCCACTATTGCGGACTCTCTGCCTGGAGCTGCAAGTTAAAATAAATGCTTTCTGCCATATATCACTATTGACCAGGACGCTTTAATCACATCAACAAAAAGTAACTAATACAGATGTTTTCCACAAATGATACACTTTATAATATGGCTGCATTGTAATGGAAAGCTAAACTTCTGATATTTTACTTTGGAAGACTATCTGTTTTGTCTGTCCCAGGTTGGATAAGTAACTCCAACTTATTCATTCTTTCCATTACTGGGTTGTCATTGGGTTTAAACCACACAGGAGTACTACTGAATAGATTTTCTGAATAAATCATTTGATAGAAAATCTGCATCAGGACAGGATTGAAACTGGTACCCTTGATATTATGGGTCTGTTGTAAGCGGCATGGGCTCTCCAATCAAGGGGAGAAATAAAAGGCAAAGTGAGGCAGAGAAGTAGGAGAAACTTAAAAGAAACTTAGTCAGTTAGCTCTATCAACAATTAGATATGGGATCCTGGGAAGATGAATTGATTTCTGTGACTTATAGTGCCCTACGTGAAAGGCAGATGGCATTCTGATTGGCAAATGCCTTTGAGTGTCACCGTCTTCTCGTATGTTGCATTAAATTTCAAATGAGAATTGTTACTCTTATTTCTAGACAAGAAGTAGAGGTGCTATTAAATTATAACTTACAACTGGCTTGTTCTCGGTCCTAGGCCCATCTTAATTAAAATTCTAAGCACTTCCCCATAACATCTATTAATCTAAACATCATTCAGCTCAGAAATTCTATTTAAGCATGAAAGGTTGATAAGTAGCTTTTTCTACTGGCGACATTTTCTTCAGTTTTTTTTTTACCTGAGCCTTCACTTATGCTCTGTGCTTATACATATTTTTGTATATGTCTGAGTACAGTCAATATGTTCCTTGGCCCACCTCTGCTTTCTGCATACATCCTCTATGATTCTCTCCTAATGCCTTTGTTCTTTTCCTACTTTTAAAATAGGATCTGGCTACCTATTGGAAGCAGACTATGGTCATCAAAATGTGTGCTTGGTATTAAGGACAGAATTATACCATAAAAGAAAATTGTATCACAAAATGAGTTCCCTTTCTCACTGACCTCATTACCGTGGTAAACTACCCTGCTTTTCCCTTGTCCTCAGCTGTGAATGGACAGGTCATATTTCATAAGTTGCTTCAGATAAAAATCTTGCTGGGTCCATCTGTTATGTAGAACCGTTTCCATCAAGAAATCTAAAATTCTACAGCTGCAAGGTACTCAAAGATCACCTAATCACACTAGGTTATTTCAGAATTTAGAAATTGGGTCTCTCTGAGTATAAGTGCTTTCCACAAAGTTACATAGGAGCAGAATTTATAACTGCCTAGAGCGGGTGGGGTGGGGACTTTGAATGAGAATCATCGTCTCAACACTCCATCAATTATTTACCTAGACAGTCATGCAGATGGCTCTCCACGCCTTCTGAGGGATGCATGGTTTAAACCATGGGTCTTAGTGGATGATTGCTTTACATGTAGCGCGGCTGTGTAAAGCAGTGATCAGGCATCCTGCGGTTATCATAGGATATTCTGTATGTCATATGATACTGGTAAATCAGGGTACTGGGCTTCATTTGAATGAATGAGTATATGAGTACTGATTTATGCTTCTTAAAATATGAAACACTTAGGATTATATAGACTCTCGGTGAATTATTATAAAAATGAGCCTGTTATCATTACACAGTGAGGGATAATAATAAATACCTATATGATGGATGATGATGTTGAGTCAGCAACCAAGTTTCAGTGGTTGTGGACACACTCTGTCCTCGCTGCTTTTCCTGGGCTCCTGATGACCTTCTTGCCTATAGGTTATAGGATGCTTGCAGTGAAACCACAAAGCCATACTTAAAGCTGGAGTACCACTTTACTTGACAAAACAGGTTTTGGAAGATTCTGAAATCCACTTCTTTTATATCCAAATGCTACATAAGCACCAGCTGTTGCCGTGGAGCGAAAGGATTTGTGTGTATTTACATAGGGTCTCGGTATCTGCAAATTCTCAAGGCGTGCATTTGGCATATGACAACGAATTGTGTCCTGCTGCAGTGACTTTAACAGTATAGACCTAGATAATCAATGTTATATCTACTTTTTAGGTTCATATTAGTAAAGGGCAAAATACTTTCTAACTAGACTTTCTAACAAAGTCTTAGTAAAATTAGCCATAATTTCTTACTGCAGGAGATTGGTCTATGATTGGCTTGCCTCTACAGATCTTAACAGACCTTACTGGCTTCAGTGAGACTTTTGGTATTATACTATTTTAAAGAAACTGTGGACTGAAGTTAGTGGCTTGTGAATCACTAATTCCTTTATAAGCTGAAATGTTAACATGACCATTTACAAAGCTTCACACAGATTTTTGACATTGCTTTTGGGTAAAATTTCCACTTGAGACCTTCAAATCTTCGCCTGTAAGTGTCTATAGAGAACATCTGAGGTCAGGAATAAGCAAATCCTACACAACAAGTACAGTCTGTTAAGACCCAGGGCATCTGGAATCCTTATCTAAGTACTAGGATGCCTACTGCTACTTGGCCTACTTTTTTTTTTTTTACTTCTCCTTGTAAAACAATTGACATTTGTTTCAGTGATATAAAAAGGAAGCAGGATATAAAACTTTTAATTTGCTCTGAAATGCCTTAAAGTCATTAATAAACCCATTTAAAATGTCAAAGTTTATTAAGAATATACAATCCTGTTCAGGTAATTTAGGAGGTAACTATACATATGGATCACAGTCTCATTAGATTGGCATTTGAATGAATGAGGTTACATGATAGTATCTGTCAAGCAGGATGTCTCACAGAATTCATAAAATCTACATTAGCTTAGGCAAAATTCAATTGGGTTCCTGCGTTATTGATTAGGGTATGATAATAGTTTCTTCACAACACAAACATTTTATCCCAAGGATTTACTTACCTTTAACCTATTTTACATTGTACACTCTTAATCCTTAGAGACATTGTTTTTGAAAACCACCTGGTACCAAATTTTTACCCGGTTCTTTGCAATTATACAAGCATATTGATGATGTTGTTTTTGTTTGTAAGAAACGTATAACTTCAGTGATAGGGGGCATGACTTTTGGAGTATTGGCTCAGCATTAATTAGAGAGGAAAAACATGCATGTAGTCTAAATCACAGTCACGTAGGTCAGAGGAAACAGATTAAACATGTCTAGCTTTTGTGTGACTAAACCCAAGAAATCGAAGCCTGAAGGAAGATAACCTCGTATTTCTCTTTGAGTAGCACAATGACCTTCCTTCCCCAGAAACACACTTCTGATCATATTCCTCTATAGTAGCATTGATTGTAGCAAAGATGGGCCAAGAGTCTTGGCCAGCAGTGTTCCACCTTAGTTTCGAATAAACATGCTGCATATAGGGGTTTTAAAAAAATGTCCTGAACTTGATGAGATCAGGGAAGAAAGACCAGTCAATGCTCCAAGTTGATGTCCCTTTGAAGGGTAAATGGTGCCCCTTTGCTGTGGGTATGGCATTACTGGAACAGTTTCCTATTGCTTATAGTCTCTCTGTTGTTGTCTATATCACTGAGAAGCTCTTAGAGCTATGATTCAACCATAAAGCTAATTTGAAAGATATTAACATGGTCAATAGACATAGTTTTTGACCTCTTACGATTTCATATCTTGAATGGAATGTCCAACAGATTCAAATTGATCATTTTCCCTGTACTATTTGCATAGAAAGAATGTCTTAGGATGAACAAGTATATAATGGTTAATCTTATATGTCTTCTTTGCAGGGGTAAGGGAAGATGAGACAGCAAGCAAGCATTATTTCTGGGTGCATCTCTAAAGTTGCTTCAGAAGAAAATACCTTTCAAATCAGCAATTGACCTCTCAGTAATGTGAGTGGCTGTTTCCTAATTTGCTGAGGGTTCAATGTGAGTCCAAGGCTCAGAAAGGGGAAATTCATTCTCTTTGCACTGTGTATAAATGTTTATCTACTACTAGCTCTTGGAATTCCTGGTCATTTGGCTGTCATACTGTAGAATTTCCAAGAATGTTTCTCCCAGTTCTCAGATCTTTCCTAGTTTTCTAGCTTACATGTGGGAGTTGATAAAATTAGGAAGAAGGGCTCCCACAGGCCCATATATTTAAATGCTTAGTTATCATGTAGTAGTACTACTTGAAAGGGATTAGGAGGTAAGGCCTTGTAGGAGTAAGTGTGGACTTACTGGAGGAAATGTGCCATTGGCGTTGGTTTTGAGTTATGAAAAACCCTAGGCTGGGTCCACTGTCACTTTTTCCCTGCTGCTTTCAGATCCAGATGTAAAACTCTTAATTACTTCTTCAATACCCTGTCTGCCAGCTTGCTGCCATAGGTTCAGTCATGATGATAATAGACTAAGCCTCTGACACTGTATGCAAGTTCCAATTCAATGCTTTCTTTTATGGATTGTCATGGTCATTGTGTCTCTTCTCAACAATGAAAGAACAGTGACCAAGACAGAATTGGGTACCAGGAGTGGGGAATTACTGTGATAGGCCTGTTCATGATTTTGCTTGAAGGAATGTGGAAGACTTTATGACTCTGAACTTGAAAACCAGTTGGATGCTTTAAGCAGGATTTAAAGTGCCATTTTACTAAGAACATTGAAGATGATGTTTTGAGGGCAATGTGGAATGTGAGGGCCTAGCTGAAGAAGTTTCAGAGTAGAAGATATTAGTAAGAGACCTAGAAACCATTTGTTGGATACTTTGGTGAAGAATATGGATGCTTTCTGATATTGCCCAAAATAAATCTGCCTGAGGCTAAATTGCAAAAGCTTTAGATTAATAGTGTTGGCAGAGGAGAACTCAAGACAGTCTAGTTTTGTCTTTGTCTTGAGGTTATTAGTGGTTATTCTTACACAAATCTAGAATGAAAAGGAACACACTGAGTATGGAAAAATAAAATGTGTACAATTTAAGAAGAAAAGAAATATGAGGAAGTGTAATGGAGCTATGCCTAATACACAAGGAGTTTAAAGGTTTAAAGAAAATATGATATTAAATGGAATAACAGGAGTGGTGACCTCAGAGCAAGATCCTACCTAGTCATGCTTCTAACTTGTGAAAAGTAACTGGTGAAAGACTTAAGCTATGAAGAAAACCATCTAAATAAGAAAACTGATGAAAATATATTTGAACAAGGTACCAAGTTTTAGCCCTAATGAGCAGAAAAAAAACTTGGTAGCCAAGTAAAAGGTTGCAGAATCTCCTTATGTGATTAAGGAAAGCCACTGAGTCAAGAACTGTGTCAAGGGTATGCTTTTGTGGAAGCTCACAGAGGCCATTGGGTGAAGGAAGGGAAAGCTTGGGTTTCACTGTAGACCCAAAGTTTTTGGAGATGCCAAGGCTGTGGGATACGTGCTAAGAAGAGCTTCAGATCAGGAACCAACTCAAGAGAGATAAGTATGTTGCAGTCAACAAAGTTAAAAGAAGTTGGAGTTCTGAAAAGTACTTTGGCATCAGACATGCAGAATTTGGAGTTTTCCCTGCTGGCTTTAGGTCTTGCTTTGGTCCAGTATTTCCTTACTATGCTTGTTTCCCTCCTGTTTGGAATGGTAATATGTATTCAGTACCATTGTATGTTATAATACCATTGTATGTGATCTGCTCTTTTATTTTGATTTTACAGAAGGTTACAGTTAAGAGATTGCTTTGAGTCACAGAAAAGAATTTGAATTTAGGACTTTAATATAATGTTGAGACTATGATAGACAATGAGGACTTTTGAAGTTGGACTGAATGCATTTTTGCAATAAGATATAGCTACAAGCTTACGGTATGAGGGATTGAAATGTGGTGTTTTGAATAAGAATGACCCACAAAGGCTCATATATTTGAATGCTTCGCTATCAGGTAGTGGTACTATTTAAGAAAGATTAGTAGAGCGTGGCCTTATTGGAGGAAGTGTGTCACTAGGGGGCGGGCTTTGAGATGTTCAAAGTTCAAGCCCTACCAGCGTCCCTCTGTCCCTCTCTTCTTACTGTTTGTAGGTCTGGATATAAAACTCTCAGCCTCTTTTTTAGCAATCATGTCTGCCTACATGCCACTTCCATGCTCTCTGCCATGGGATAACAGACTCACCCTCTGAAACTGCAACGCTTTGCTTTAAAATAGTTGTCAGGGTCAGGGCATCTCTTCACAGCAATAGAATATTGATCAAGGAAGGCATGGCTTTCACAGTGTCCATGAAGGGGTGATCTTTTTCTCATAGTACTAGGGATAAAACTCAAGACATTCTATTTGCCTAGAATGTACAAGACCTTTAATTTGATTGCCTATCACTAAATAAAAATATAAAAAATGTATTCTAATATTATATTTGTTATTCTCTGGAGAAACCCTTTCCAGTTTGCCAAGTATAATATTTTTTCAGTTATTTTTATAAGATTAAGTGTTACAGTACTATAAAAGGCTAGAGAGAGGGCTCAATAGTTAGGATTGCTTTTGTACTCTTTCAGATAACCTGATTTCATCCCTAGCTTTCACATCATATGCATCACAATCTCTTGTACCTCCAGCTCCAAGAGATCAAACTATTTTTTCTGGCATCCATGGGTACCTGCACACAAGTAGAATCCACTTACACAGACAAACAATATGTAGATATAAATCTTGCAAAAATCCTGTATATTCATATATTCATGAATTGACAAATAGAAAACTGAAGAAAGATGAAAGACAAGTACTGGTACTGTTATTTCTTTCTTTCAAATTTAAATATTTAAGCCCTTTTGAACAAAAGGTAATTTATGAGGTTATTATATGTAACATATCCTAGTATTTTTAAGGATAAAACCCAGGATAGCATTAGTTGGTAATCCTCTTTGAATAAGAAATCCATTGACAAATTTTTCCCGTTTTGAGTATACTGAATCAAAGTTTTGTTTAGAATAATTTGCTTAGTAGTATTGTGAACAATCATTTGTGACATGTATGTGCTTATCAGATAGTTTTCAACTAATACGACACCTGTGGGATTGTTCAATTGAATCAGTACCTATTTACTTCTAGGACTGCTTTTTGCTATAAAAAACACCAGTGTGTATGATATAAGGATAGTAACATTCTTCATCTCTAAAATAACCTCTAATCAATGACTATTATGACTATCTTTACAAAAGTGCCTAGTAGATATTTGTTAAAAAGAAAATCTAATATTGATAAACACCACCCCTGCTTCTTGCTTTCCTCTCCATTCATCTAGAACTTTTTTCACTGATCTTATTATCAATGTGAGTGACGCATACATGAACACTGTATTTTGACCTATATAATGATCTGGTTTTCAGAGGACATGGCATGCTAATGTTTTGTATCTTCTTTCTCTAAAGATATCCCATATAAGATAGTAGATGCAATACATAATTAAAATACTTTTGCATTCAAATATATTCAAAACCAGAAAGAAAAGCCTGATCAATATGTTGGTACCCTCTGTGTATTTCTACATATGAAGGAGAGCATGTCAATTTAGTGAAGTGTCGGGTGGCTTGCGCGAGTCAGTCTACATGTATATACACATGTGCTGAGGGACATCAAGCTGATGAAATATTGACCACCTCTATTCCACGAGTCCACCTTCTTTCAAATATTTACTGAATGCCAGGCCCTCCTGTGGCGCTGGGGAAACAGCAATGTACAAAATAGACAAGGTCTCTGCCTGCTTGGTGCTTACATAAGCCCAGCAGGGGACACAGAATAGGATAAATAAACACAAATAATATTGTGGATGGCGATGAGTGCTGAGAATGAGTAAGTGAAGGATGTGATAGAGAATCACAAGGGAACTTGCTTTAGATAGGAGGAACTGCAGGGTGTAAAGTGATGGCAGAGATACAGCCTCTGCCCTCAAATTGCTAGGAACCCAGGGGGTGGCTGGGATGTGTATTCTGAGAGCCATTACTCACTCATGTGCTATTTCTCAGACTTCTGCCAAATCCCCACTCTTGCGAGAGAGATGTTAATAGGTATTTTATGAAAACAATCAAAAGTTCTGTTGTTAAATGTATCTGGAAAGCATTGGATAGCAAAGTAGAATCTGTCGGAGATTTACAGCACTGGAGAGCACAGTTCACTGTAGATGCTGGGAAGTCTTGAAGTAATAAAAATATATAAATTTGCTTAACGCTATGCTTCAAAAATATTTTTGACCTTGAATTCTGACTCAATCCAGTAAGTGCTTTACCATACAATGAATTTTAATGCTGTCAAGGAGATAAAGGTATGTAACTATCACGAGACTTAGCAGCCTAGATGAAACAGTGTATTTTGTGAATGGAAATAATAATTCCAGGAAATTCAGAGGTTATTATGCTTTGATCATTGCTATCACTGTCAAGAAATTTTCAGAAATATATTTTCATTAGAAATGCACTTCAGAATAGGTACAAATCTAGCTACTAGTCATATTAACATACATAATATTTAATCTCATGAAAATTTAAAAAAAGATTTTGTTTTTGTTTTGTCAATTATGAGATTATTATGAAGGTACTGTATGTCTGTGATGATGTGTTATAAATAAGTCTGGCCCATGCAACTTAGGTTTTGGTAGTTGGTAAGGTCAACCATAGATGATCTTTATTTACTATATTAGACACCCATATACATTTTATAGTGGGAGATGATTTACAAAGGTGTTAGCAAAATTTAAAGAAACTAACAAGAGGTTGAAAGAATCTAAAGAGAGAAAGAAGACTTTTGCCAAGTGTAGTCCTAAACTCAAGTGAAGAGAGCTACATGGAGAGAGCTACCTTGGATTAATGATGTTCTTTTTGATGCAGACACCCAACTTAGACTCTCAGGATGGAAAGATGAAGGTGTGAATCTTCCAATTTAAATGTTTCCTGCCCTTGTGTGGCCCATCCCATCATTTCCAAATGGCAAAACTCAGGTGGACAGGAAGGAGCAGAGAAACCTGCTGATAAATTCACATAAATTAGCCTTTAAGACCAGAGCAGGGTAAAGGAAGGTACAAACTGACTTCGGGGAAGAAAATAGATTATATAGATGACTGAGTCATGCCTTCAATGATAGAACCAACATGTTTTCTGACTTTGTCCTGTATTGAGGGCCAAACTGTTCACACTGTTTTCAGGGCAATCACTCATGGCTATTTGCCTCTTATTCAGTTCCTGCTGCTACTATTCCTTATCTCTTAGAGCAAGACTTTCCAGGGACTTTGCCCTGACTCCCTGGGATCCCTCTTTCTTTCCTAATACCATTTACTGTTTGTGTGTTTTCTTCTGTCCCTGAAATCGTTCTCAGATGAGTGTCCTTTCAGGGATCATAGTATTGCGTTGGACAAGACAGCTCAGGCTTCTGTAACAGAAAAACATAGATCAAGTGCATAAATCAATTAGAAATTAGTCTTTTTAGCTTTAGATGTCAAGGCGTCACCATATTTGGTTTCCTGTTGGGGGGCATCCTCTCCTCCAAAATTCCTTGTTGTGTCTTCCTGTCCTAGAGGGAGGCAGGTGGTGCCAAAGTGAGCACTGCTCTCTCTACTCAATACCCCACTACAGGAGCTTGACTCTCATTACTTCATCTAGTACAAATTACCACCTACAGCCTCCAAGTCAAAGGCTGGTACTGTTTGCAATGGTTTTAATAAAGATATTTTGAGAACATAATCTAATTCATGTCAACCACATTGGTGGGAGTAACCGACCTCATATTCCCCTAGCGTCTCTCTTGTTTATGTGAGGGCTGTGAAGTGAGTCCTTCTGATGTGCGCTTCATAGAAACAGAAAGAACTATGGAAATGAGTTTGATAGTGAGATTTTTCACATGGAGAGCCCTGACTGTGGCATGTTCCTGGTAGTGTGCCATGGTAAGATGGGACAAACATGTCTTTGAATGTCAGAGCTGGGGTTGCAATGGCACATGAAGGAGATTGGTCTACAAAACGGAAGTGAAACTCAACTTTCACATGGGGAATATGGTGAAGAATTTCCCGAGATGAAGGTTGCATGCAGTCAGAACACTGTCCGATGACCCTCCACATTTGAATGCAATCCTCCAAACTTTGTCTCAAAATGTACTTCTCATTGCTGAGATACTAAATGCAACTATTCTGGGGGAAATCAGTATTTTATAATGGATCTGTTATAAAAGAGTCAGAAGGAACTGTAGATGTCAGTTAGTTTTATTTCCTTCTGTCTTCTTCCATGTGAACACAGTTAAGGTACCTTTGCCAGAGCCTGGCTTGCTAGTCCTTGATCTCTGACTTCAGAGATCCTAGGGGTATGGAAAAGACGTTTCCATTATTTATTAATTAGCCAGTCATATGGATTTTGCTAAAAAAAAAAAACCATATAAGTGTACTAAGGCATATGGTTTTATTCCATAGTTAAGCAATGGGGAATGGAAGAAAGTAATTGTAGAGATATTTTTACTCATAATTAACCTGTAGAAACAATTGTATGTATTTCAAATTCTAGCCTATATATTTAATAATAAATTTAGGTGTTTTGGAATATATCTTGATTGACAGATTTAATGTTTATTGTATCTTGTTAAAATATGCCAAGTACCTGTAAAATTACATTTTTCTCACATTTATATATCAAAAGTATACAGTATTTTATGTTTGTCAATTTTCAACATAATATCATCTACAAAACAACCCCACATCATTGTGAATCTTCCTATTCCTGTCATGGAAACTATGTTAAACAATCACTTTTGAGACATGAAATAAGCACATCAAAAAATCCACAAGCAAGACGAATATATACAGGAGTCAGATCTCTTCATTGTCAGAACCACCATTTTCATCTTTTAGGATTTCCAGGACTAAACTTTCGAAGGCTGAGTTTCAGCTCCTGGAGGTGTCCTGGCCGTCACATGCCTGCATCACTTCTGAAGGGAATTGTCACAACTTTCTATGTCAGTCACCCCACATTGTTACCACCAAGTCCCTTATTTAGCACAAGACTTCAGCATCTACTAGCACTGCTTTTTATTGTAGACATTTTACAAAACTTGCTATTGATTATTGAATTGCTCTGTTAATTAAATGATTCCTGGAGGGGTAAAAATTAACTTCTGACTCAATTTATGGATTTATGACTTTCTGAAAAAAATTTACCCTATAGAACACTAACAAAAAATGTTTGTTTTCATTTGCTAATGACCTTTCAGATTGTTAAAGTATGCTTTTTGGTTTAAAGAGTTTCAAATGCTGTACACACACACACACGCACACTTACACAAACATATTCACACACACAATCATACCCCCACGCACTTAAATATAATTACACTCAATCATACACACATACACCTGTCTACACATGCACCCCCACACATGTATACACACTCACACACACATACATACACACACATCCTCACGAACACATCATCTTTATTTTCTACAGCGTGAAAATTAGTAGCTTTCAAGCTACTGGAAAGAGAAGGCTATTGAAAGAACTTTCTGCCTGGCCAGAGATTAATTTAACAGCAGGTGTATTACTTTCCTGTTTTGCCAATCAGTTTCTATAGCTTGAAAATAGTGAAAATTTGTTCTTTTGCTTTTCCCAGTGATAGTGCGGAGATTGAAGGGGAAATGTTTTTCAAGGACTGGATCTCTGTGAATCAAAGCTGCCATGATATTGGAGCTCCCACATGGAACTATTTTAGGCCTGAAAAGCTCCATTGCAGTTCTTAGCTACCTAATGCCTTTTACGCCAGAAAAAGTCACCCTGCTTCTGCTGCCAATGTAAAGAGCTTGTCAGGGTTCTTCCATTTAACACTGCTACTGTCTACAGACAAAGCATTTCTGTATAAGTGGTGTGGAGTCCCATCAGCTCTATGGCAGAAGACCATAAATACCACCACACAAAGAATCAGAATTACCTGCCATTTCATTTTATTCAGGAAAGAATAATGTGAGGGGTTTTTCTCTGGGTGCAGATGTACTGCCAGAGGACATGCCTGTGTTCAGGCAAAAGCCAGTTCATCTAGAAAGAAATTCTTTGCAGTTTCTCTTCTATATTGAAAAGAAATGTGCTAATGTTACAGTGGAGGGAGAAGAAGAACTCTTTATCGGGACTACAGAGAAAGGAGTCAGAAATGACACAAGGTACCAACAGATAAGACTTCATTGACAGAGAAGAACTTGGAAATGCAAGAATCTCAAAAATGGTGGCGAAGTGGAGGTCTTATTTACTTTCCAGGTTACTTTGGTTTTATAGATGCTGGCTGAAGACATCAGGCTAAGTCGGAGACAGAGGGCTTTATTACTTAGTATACAGAACAGAAGACAGTACTGGCTTCACATTTCCACCCCTTCGTATGGGCAGGGATCCCACAGAGTGGATGATGGGGATCCCAGCAGAGTCTCTGAACACAGTGAGTTTATGTGACAGCTGAAGAGCCCCAATTGCATGCAAACCCGAGTCTTGTGGAGAGAGACAAGCAAAGCTGGTTAACTTTTGTCCTAGGAAAGATGCTATTTTTATCATCCTGACCAGGAAACAAACTTGCCCTCTGTTCTGGATAAAGAGATTCCATCTTCCAAGACTGCTGTCTGTACAGATATCTTGGGAGAAATGATCCGGAACATAAACGACCAGTGTCTCTGTACAGACCATAAATGTGCAGAAATGTGTGACATTCAGAGAATTGTCTCCTAAGCTGGCTCTCCACTCTCTTCAGTTAACAAAAGCAGAGTCTTTCTGCAGAGGGGCACTTCTCTCTCTCCATTGGCTGTACTTTGATATATGTCTACAACCCAGTAATGCACACTGCATGATATACCAATTTTGTATAAATGACTTTAAACAGTTAATCAAAGGTCTTGCTTCCTTCAGCCTATGAAAGCCACTATTTTCCCCTCATGATTTCTGCTCTGCTCAGCTATCAATCACTCAATGGGGCACTTTGCAAAGGTGGCAAATCAGATAAATTCATTAACCAATTTAATCCATTTACGTGTACACTAGGAATTGCAGGGGACATTTTATTGGCTTTCCAGCCAAGTGAAGCAATTTAATGATAAATTACATTGGTCATTTAATTCAGATTTTTGTATTCACCCTTTTTTGAATCACTTTCATTACATGTTTGGTTGACTGATTGATGGTGTGTGTACATATGTGTGTATGTGATGAATGTCTGTGATTGTGTGGCGTCTCTCTGTGTAGCCAAGGGTGACCTCAGCCTGGAGATCTTCAATCTCCTGAGTTGAATCTTGAAATTACAGATGTTTTTCCAGGGTTTTGTGGCTGGTTTCAAGCAATCATCTCCTGGTCCACTGACCGCTCTGTCATAAGTCTTTATTCAAGGAGTCTAGAACATTTTCTTGAATATTGTTTGAAAGACCCATTCCTAACCAAGAAGTCTTTTGCAACTGATACCTCATGGCAAAGGGAAAAATCAGTTTCTTTCCCAAAGAATTGTTACAATGTATATCAACCAAACTTCAGGAGTATTTGGCCAATACAAAATACAAGATGAACTTTGTGTTTTTTATACAGTTTTTGCTTTATTCTTTTGGTTTATTTTGTGTGTGTGTGTGTGTGTGTGTGTGAGAGAGAGAGAGAGAGAGAGAGAGAGAAAATGAGAGAATACATGAAGTTGGTTGGATCTGGGAAGAGTTAGGGGGTGGAGAAAAACATGATCCGAAGATCAAAACACTTAAAAATTATCTGAATTATATAAAATTCAGAGGCAGCTTGGATTGAGCCCTGGTGGATTTTGACTATCATTTCATGGCTGTTAACCTATTGTTTTATGAATGAAGATTAAAAAAAAACATGTAAAATCTAAAAGCTGACAAAGACTGTTCACCACGTGTCATTTTTAACTTGGACAATAACACAGCTTAGGTGGAATTATGGGACTTACTTTTCACTCCGAGCGCTTTTAATTCTCTGAGGAAGAGTTCCCAGTCTAGTAAAGATTAGAACAAATAAAGAGGTATAAAAGGACTGACAGTCTTCGGAGAGGCCTCCATGGTATGATCAGGCACAGCCTCACCAGAGCAGAGAACTCTGAGAGAGGAGGAGGCCTCACTGCACACTGGCTCACAGGGAAATCAGAGCCCCAGGGAGCCATGGAACTGATTCAGCATGCAGAGCAGCAAGAGAGACTGGAGAGAAAATTCATATTTTGGCCAAGATTTGAAGGAAAGTGCCAAGTTTAGAGATTTTAATCAGATTTCTAGATGCTAATTTTCAATTCATAGGAATCTGTTACCCTCTTAGTTTCTCTCTATGCCCCTGCCTATGTAGTGAGGGGAGAAAATGGAGTGAAGTCTGAGTTTGCAACAAGTTCCACGTCTAAGCAGATTGGCGATCTATAACAAATCTATTCATCTCGTCTTGCCCTTGCTTCCTTAATTAAAACATGAGTTTTATGTAGTTTCATCAGCAATTTAGAAATGTCACCCATGGCCTAACTGACTATCTCTTGTAAATGACCTAAAACAAAGGAAAAAGATCTAAAAAAGGAAGTAATTTAAGAATTAAAAATATATGATGGCTATAAAGTGAAAACTCAGAGCAGCCTTCTATATTGTAAGATTATATTTAGCTCACAATTTTGTGGCAACATTTTTTTTAATATGTTCTAAAATAAAAGTGTTTTTTTGGTATATTTCTAAGTTTATGGCTTCTTTGCTTGAAATGAAGAATATCCTCGTGCTGATTCTAATTTGTATTTGTTTATGTCTTGGATGTGTTCTGTTTAATTCCTGAAATTCCTGGCTTGGAGAACATTTGGAAATGATTTTAATAGTTTGCTAGAAAATTAAACACAAAACTATTATATTACTCAGGAATTTCACTCTTGAGTGTGTATCCAATCAACTTTAAGTAGGAACTCAAGTGTTTATAACCCTATTTTAAAGCAGCGTTAGTCATAGTAATCAAAAGATGGAAGCAATATAGACAGATGAATAAGTAAGAAAAACATGTTGTATAGACACAATGGAATAGTATTCAACCCACAAAAAGATTTTAAATTTTGATAAGTTCTAGGTATGAATGGATTTGAAATGCCCTTAGTGAAGTAAGCCTTTCGTGGGAGGGAAATCATATGTTCCAATTTATATAAAGGTCCTACAGAGTCAAGTTCATAGAAAGTGAAATAGATGCTAGTAGAATTAGGAGGAAGGACAAGGGAAGTCATAGTTTAATGTGTACATGTTTTTAATTGAGAAAGACAAAAGGTTATTGATAACGATAATAGTGATGGGCAATACTATGAATTCATTTAATATCACTGAGCTGTGTACTCATGAATGGTTAAAATGCCAAGTGCAATGCTGTACATGTTTGTCATAGTTAAGAAAATTTGAGAACCGCTGGAGCACATGGCCTTTCCATTTTTATGTCTGAATCCATAATTATTACCCTGCTTCTGCATCCTAAGCATTCTAACTGTAGTAGATTATATTTAAAGATCAAGAATTACTAAATGATCGTAAGATCTAATTTTTTAAATACTTTAAAATAATAATCAGGAAACATTTAAATATTTTTAAAATTCTTGATATTTTGTAGCATCAGTGGAGCTGGGGGAAAGGGGAAATGGGGAGAGAGAAGGGAGAATGGGAGGATTGGGGAGAGCTTGGGGAAATGGGAAGAGAGAAGGGAGAATGGGAGGATTGGGGAGAGCTTGGGGAAATGGGATGGTAGAGATGGAGGAAGGGTGGATATGGGAGCAGGAAAGAAGATATCTTAATTAAGGGAGCCATTTTAGGGTTGGCAAGAGACTTGTCTCTAGAGGGGTTCCCAGGTTACCAAGGGGATGTCCCCAACTAGGTCCTTGGGAAGCAGAGGAGGCGGTGCCTGAACTTGCCTTCTCCCATAGCCACACTGATGAATATCTTGCATATCACCATAGAACCTTCATCTGGCGATGGATGGAGATAGAGACAGAGACCCACACTGGAACACTGGACTGAGCTCCCAAGGTCCAAATGAGGAGCAGAAGGAGGGAGAACATGAGCAAGGAAGTCAGGACAGAGAGGGGTGCGTCCACCCACTGAGACATGGGACTGATCTAATGGGAGCTCACCAAGGCCAGTTGGACTGGGACTGAATGAGCATGTGGTCAGACTGGACTCTCTGAATGGGGCTGACAAGGAGGACTGACTGAGAAGCCAATGATAATGGCACTGGGTTTTGAGTCTACTGCATATGTACTGACATTTTGGGAGCCTAGTCTGTTTGGATGCACACTTTTCTAGAACTGGATGGAGGGGAGAGGGCCTTGGACCTCCCACAGGGCAGGGTACCCTAACTCCTCTTAGGACCTGAGAGGGAAGGGGGAGGGGGAGTAGTGGGGGTGGGAAGGAAATGGGAGGAGGTGAAAATTTTTAATAAGTAAATAAAAAAAGAAAAAAATTAAATGAAGATTAATTTTGAATGAAGTAAATTGATTTCCACAAATTGTATAAACTAGGATTTTTAAGTTGGATTAGTGATCAGCAGGATTTTAAAGATGGTCTTTCATTTGTTATTTTCCATATTTCTGTCTTTGTGGAACACACTGCTTTGAAGTGTGTGTGTTCTAACCAGGGGAATGTGGCACTATTTCCATGGTTAGTCTTCCATGAAGACTGTCACTCCTGATTTACCCACGGATTCTCATTTGACTTCTTGGCTTCCAGGCTTTGAGGAAGCAAGCTGTCATGTTAAAGAGTTTGATTATTGGTTTCATGTGTCAAGTCGCTTATATCATTGCCTTGGTCTCTTTGTGCTGCTATAGCAAACAGCTACAGACTGGGTAGCTTAGAAAGAATATATATTTTTCTTTTAAATTGTTTGGAGACTGGTAAGTCCAAGACCAAGGTGCTTTCAGTTTCAGAGTCTGGCAAAGGTGCAGTTCCTGATTCATGCCAGCCATATTTTCACTATGAGTGCACACTGCAGAGAGACAGGCCAAGGCAAGCCTCCGAGGTTTCTTTTAAAACCGCACTAACTCCATTTATGAGCTCCAACTTCATGATCTAATCACATTCCCCAGCCCTTATTTTCGAAACACATTCATCTTGGGTATCAGGACTTAAACAAATAAATTTGGGGGTAAATTTCAGCATTTACCCTGTTGCCACCATGGTTCCAAGGTTTTGGTCAAAGGCGAGTCCAGATAATGGCATTTTCAGACTGATTAAGATTTAAATTACAGACCTAAAGTGACATATACTACACTCCATAATTAATTAATCTTATCTAATCAGTTGACCACCTTAAGAAAAATATACGAGGTCTCTGAGGAATGATGAATGTTGCTGGTAGAGTGTCTTTCAGTGGGAATCATGGCATCGTTCTGCCCTGTCTGTCTGTCTGCTGGCCAGTTTTTCAGACTTGGCAACACAGTAGTGCTATGAACAACTTCTTAAACTTTAAAGAGGTCCCCTTCCTCTTTCTCCCCCTCTCCTCCTTCCCGCTTTTTTGTTCCCTTCCTTCTCCTTTTCTCCCTCTCTCCCATCCCCTCATCCTCCCTCTTTTCCCTCTATTGCTCTCCCCTTCCCTCTCTTTCACTCCCCTCCTTCTCCTCTTCTCCCTCTCCCCCCCATTCTTTCCCCTTTCCCTCTCTTGCTCTACCCTTCCCTCATTCGTCCCTTTTCCCCTCTCTCCCCTTTTCCTTCTCCTCCCTCTCTCCCCTTAATATGTACCCTTGTGGTTCTTCTCTGAAAACTCTGAACTGTGGTTAATATACAGAGAAATTTAGAATAACCTCTACATAGGAACAAGTGTGGAACAGACTCTAGTACTCAGAGACACCGAAGCTTCCAGTTACTGCTTCTTGTGGGATTCCCCTCTGTATGCTGTAAATATCGTTATTTAATAAAGGAACTGCTTTGGGCCTGTAGCAGAGCTATAGAGGAACAGAGCTGGGTGGGGAAAACTAATCTGAATGCTGGGAGAAAGAAAGGCAGAGTCAGAGAGAAGCCATTGACCTGCTGGAGACAGATGTCAGTTGGATACTTGCCGGTAAACCACAGCCATGTGATGACACACAAATTAATAGAAATGGGTTAATTTAATATATAAGAGTTAGCCAATAAGAAGCTGGAACTAATTGACTAAGCAGTGATTTAAATAATACAGTTTCTGTGAGATTATTTCGGGGCTAAATGGCCGGAAACCAACAAGCAGCCTGCTGCTACAACTGCTGAGTGTAGAAATGCATCTTTTCCACTGAGGCTTGGTTGCAGTCTTTACAAGAGACCTGGCAGACTGTTTCTGGGGTTCTTACCCACTGGCTTTGTCAGAACTAAGAAACTCTCCAGGCAGAGAGAGGACATGTGAATTTGGAACATGAACTGCTTGATATTTATTTGGTCACCTTGATACCATTTTACTTTCTGTAAGTTTCCTTACTGCACCAATGGGGTTGTTCATACGCATTTTCTTTTTTAGAAGTCAGTATGTGAGAGGTAGAGACAGAAACAGAGTTAGACTGAGAGACAAAGAGACAGAAATAAAAAGTTGGTGTCTTAGTCATTGGTCTGTTTCTGTGAAGAAGCACCATGACCAGAGCATTTTATTATTATTATTATTACTATTATTTTGAGACAGGGTTTCTCTGTAGCTTTGGAGCTTAACCACTATTCAAGAATTTACTTTGGAGACCATGCTGGCTTTGAGCTCACAGAGATCCACCTGCCTCTGCCTCCTGAGTGTTAGGATTAAAGGTGTGAGTCACCACTGCCCACCACAGTAATTCATTTCTTTTTATTTTTTTAAAATTTTTGATTGACTTATTTATTTATTTTTCATTTGACATACCAGCTC
This sequence comes from Myodes glareolus, assembly GCF_982192425.1. Taxonomy (NCBI): domain Eukaryota; kingdom Metazoa; phylum Chordata; class Mammalia; order Rodentia; family Cricetidae; genus Myodes; species Myodes glareolus. The sequence continues at coordinate 55,622,017 of NC_142040.1, forward strand.
CAGTCCCCCCCACCCTTCCCTGCACCCCTCTCCTAGACACTCTTAAAAGGGAAAGCATTTCATTGGGGCTAGCTTGCAGTTTCAGAGGCTTAGCCCGTTGTCATCATGTTGGGGAGCAGGGCGACACAGAGATGGATGTGATCTTGGTGAAGTAGCGCAGAGTTCTGCATCAGCACCTGCAGGCAGAAGGAAACAATCTGCGGTTGGCTTGAGCTTTGGAAAGCCCCAAAGTCTGCCCCTGGTGACACACTTCCTCCAATAAAGCTACACCTAGTCTGGCAAGGCCACACCTCCTAATCCCTTTCAAGTAGTGCCACTCCCTTATGACCAAGGATTCAAATGTATGAGTCTATGGGTTTCATTCTTACTCAGAGCACCACAGTTGGTTTCCTGTTTAGTGCTCACACTAGAATGGAGAATACAGTCCTAGCAGTAGCATTTTAAGTTTTTCGAGTTTAGCCATCCTCTGTAGTTGGAGCGTAGTTTGGTTCTCAGGCAACATATCATTTTCAGAACCTTCTCATCTTTGAGGTGGCATCTTCATCGATATTTGAAGAGTGAGTGGTTTGAAATGAGGACAGAAATGGACTTGTACTCTGGGCAGAGAGAGCCAGCAGAGAGTTGTGAGATTTGTGTCTGATTCTGCAGGTCACTCATACAGCAGGGCAGGTTAGTGTTAAGTCTCTCTGCAAATTGCTTCTTCCAAACGTGGGCACAGTCCCCTTTCACAGGGGTAACTCATGTTTGTAAACACACCAAAGACCGAAAGATGAACTTGAGGTGCATTGTATTATTTTCAAGCGGCTGAGTAGCTTGCACCCGTGAACTCTTTAGACGAAAGCGCTTTGTGTCGTTTACTTAATGCTTCGCGTGTTTGATTTTCCTGAGTATTGGATATGAAAGAAATAGTCAAGGGTAAAGAAAAAAGAAAAATGCCCGTTTTAGAAACACCCTGCTGCGATCTGAGTCTCATCCTGAGTTTGAGGACATTCCTCTTCTTGTCTTTAGTGTTCCTTCACTCTACTAAAACTGCCAGATCCATAAATCTCTCTAGTCCTTACATATGGCTCAAAAACAGGTCGATAATACCGAGCTATCTCAGACTAACTTAAATCTAACGAGTGTTTCCCCAGAGGTTCCTATTGGAATCACGCCCACGGGGATCTTTCTTGAATCTATGTAACAGGCAGAGATGAAAAGTGAGATTGCTCGCTCTTTCGATGCTCTTGAATGATGGTGCACGCTCCTGCCACCCCAGATCCCCTTCAGTATGACTATTTAAAAACTGATATATATATATATATATATATATATATATATATATATATATATATATCACATTCACAACTGCCTAGCTGTACAAAGCGTCGAGGAAGCCTGGCTAAGCGGCCTGAGCATGTGTGTTGAAACTGAGATTGACTTCAGGATGTCTTCCTGTATCGGAAGATGGTCGGAAGCATTTACAGGACACACACTTCAGTGCCTTTGAATGGCCTATGTAATTACCTTTCGCCAAGTTTATCTCGTTGCTGCGAGAAATCTTGCTGGCGTTTGAGGCTCTGCTATGAATGTACGTTATGATTTTTTTTTTTTTTACCAGCTTCTCTCAGGTGCTACAGTTATTTGCCGCATACTTCACAGGCATTTGATTAGCCTGTATAAATGTCAGCCCTAGCGAATGGTTTCCCTTTATGTAGTGTCTGCAAGTCTAAGGAACGACAGCATTATAAAGTGAGAAGGGGAAAACAACTTGAAGTATGGGTCCTTTGTGGAAATTGTCTTGTTCCTTCTGAGTTGTGAAGTCCACCAACTGTTCGGAGTTCTTTGATTGAGCCTAATAGTGCTTGAACACCGGGATGGAATTCAATTGTAACGCAATTGAGTCACAAGCTCTGTGATATTTTTTAGATCCCCATTAACTGACAGGCTGGCAGTGAGGACTGTCTACAAACTCATGCCCAGGGGTGTTTCTCAGCCTCCTTTACTTCATTCTGGCCACATCAGTCCATTGTGTCTATGTGCTTGCACTCGGAACCTTCTGAGTGTTTCATTGGCGCCTCTGAACCTGCCAGACACTGCCCTGTTTTTTGTACACAGCACAGGCTTCTTGTCTCCTGAAAACCCATGTCTTGGGCTTCTATTTTACTATGTCCTGCAGTTTCTTTCTCCAATTGCCTTCTTTCCCCTCATTTCTTTCCCAACTTCTTTTCCTCTCATTGCTTGAATTTTATTTTCTGCTTATTGGTTTCTTGGGCTGTGTTAATTTCCTTAGATATACTCTCCTACTCATATTTTTATACTTAATTAGATGTTATTGATCCCCAAATGCATATTACTTATTTTGAATGTTCTGAGGGAGATTGGGTTGAGCAGGCTTCTCTGCTTATCCATTGAGTTCCGCAGGTCCCTCAAATTAAGCATGTTCAGAAGAGAGCTCATTGTCATTCCCTGCCTTTGGAGTTTAACATCTCAAATCCTAAGTGATAATTGCTGACCTACCAGTTTCAGTCAGCAATCATCCCATACACTTTCTGCTTTATTCTCTCTACACAATCCCTTCTACAAGACAATCCTCTTTTAATCTTTAGTCTCTCAAATATTTCCTTATTTCTCCATCATTTCAGCTGCATGAGTGTATCATTTCTTAAACAGCATTTCTTTAATATTGTTCTTACTAGTTTTTTCTTTTCCTTTTTTAACCTTAATAATGTCCTGTCCTTTATCTGGGTGATATTTCTAAAACCCGGATCTGACAATCCTGATCTTATAATTGCATTGATATTCTTTGATGTGAAAGTTTAGTATAAATTATAATATTCTGTGCTCTATGGATTATAAAGCAATGTCTTCTACCTCTAGACTGATCACACCTTCTCTACTAATCATAATTTTTACTTAACCTTCAAGAGCAAGTTCAAAAAGAAATAATAATTTTTATAAAGGAGTAAGTTCAAAGCCTAAGTTTCCCACTTAAGCTGGCCTAATTGCCTCTTCTCTTACCTCTATTGGAATATATTCTAAGGGAGTCCTTCAAATATTCAGAAATATCATTTTTGATATTGTGGAATTGATCCTTACCAGTCTAAAATAAATATTACTGTCAGAATTTGTGAGTTTATTCTAATGTTATTTCATTCACAAACAATAGTCTCCAGCACAACATAGTGGGTCAACATTACAAAACTTACATTAAATTTTTGTGAAATTAAAGAGAAACTAAGTTGTTTTTCCAACCAAGTTGGCTTAGGGAAGTGAAGCACACTACCTGTTTAAAAAATCTCTTTCATTTGTCTGCCTGCAGTGTATTTTAGATGATTTTCATATACATCAACATTGTTACATAAAATAATGAGTTTCTGTATCATGAAAACTAAGTCTTTACTTAAAAGAAAGTAAAGCGATTTTTAAGTCGGACAAAGTTGGGGAAAACAATCATAACAGTACAAAGAAAAAGCATTTTGCTCTGTACATCAGTATGTTTAGCTCAAGTATTCAAGCATTCTTGGAATGTTATAATTGGGCAGGATTTATGTTTCAGGTTAAAGCTACACAAGCAAGCAAATTCAAGAAATTTGTAAAATGCAAATTCAGTGGTAACACTGTGTCCCACCAGGGAGGCCAGCATTATTTACAGAGTCAATCGAGCTGTGGCAGGGATCTTTCTTTTTATCTCTGTGATGCCTCAAACTCCGTTTTCTGTCTTTTTTTCTCAGAGCTCTCCAACCTATAACTTAAACAGCCCATATCAGACATGCTAAAGTCCGCTCTTCCCATCAGGGGACTTGTGGAATTGACTTGCTGTCCTGGTGAGAAGATGAGCCAATTCGTATGGGGCAAAAGGCCAATCTGCATTCATGGTGTGCTAATGTCTTTGTAGATGAAAAAAAATTATAACCTGTTTCCCGGATGTATCCAACTGTATGCATATCTTTCTTTTTTTTTTTAATGAGGAAAGTACATGTACAAACTCATTGAAAATATTTAAAATGAAATTGAACTAGGAATTTTCTTATGACACTACTTTCTTGTGGTCTCATCCCTTATCATCTCTTTTACCATGACCCGAAGGATGAATTTGAGAGGCAGTTTTCTGGGAAGAATATAGTCCTGAAATCCTCCATTTCAACAGGAATTTTGCCAGGCATAGACACTAGTAACCGTCATCTTTTTCATTTATTAATTCCATATCCAGTGGTTGCTAATTTAATCAGAGTTGCCTACTGTTATTTAATTTTTAATGACCACAGCACATGTGAGTTTAAGAACATTAACTCCCAGTATTTGTTCCAGCTTTCTTTGTTCTGCTGTATTGAGGAGATATTTTTGGTAAAATCAATTAATTACAAGTCAATCACAAGAGCCCTGTCATTCTGTTTCTGGAGCCAACATGTACCATGTAAACACGATTAACAAAACAGCTCCCTGGAGCAAAAGAGGTCAATTGCTGCATCATGACATTAAAACTTGGACTGTGCCCTGTCAACTTCTTTAATTGAATTAAGCGTTGCTTGAAAAGAATAAAAAAAAGTAAGAACAAGCAACAGAGTCCTCCATTATGTCTAAAATTGTTGATGCAGGATCTTTTTTTTCCTTCAAGTGGGGAATTTTCCATCTCTAAAACAACATTAAAGTAAGTGCTTTCTCTGAAAAAGAATATTAAATACCTCCATCAATTGAAAGACTAAAACTTGATGTGATATTTATAGGATCGTCGGTAACTCTTACTCTTTTTAATTTTAAAAAGGATAATAATAAATTTAACAAGAGGATTTCAGATGATAAAACTACTTATAAATTCTAAAGAGGAATAGAGCTTGATTGTAAGATCCCATTGCTGAAGAATATATCACACAGTTCGGACACAGGATATGGAAAAACCAAGTCGCTATTGCCCTATGTAGTGTGAATTCTAGTTGGTCTTCATAATAAAAACCCCAGAGTCCGTTATAGGGGTAAATACTGAAAGATCAGAGAGAGACAAAGGAGGAAATCAGAGCCACTTCTTATGTCACCAGCTCCACAGCCTGACAGCGAGGGGTATTGAGTTCCTGTTTACTCCTGCTTTTTATTCCTCTCTCTGCCCAGCCAAGTCATTTCTTGTCTCCACCTCCCTAGAGCCAGAGATCCTAAATTCTAGGATCAAAGGTTTGAGCCTAACCCAATGTGGTCTTGAACTCGTGTTCTTCCTCTTTCCAATTCCCAAGTGCTGGAATTAAAGGTTTGTGCCACCACTGCCTGGCCTCTATGGTTAACTAGTGACTAGTTTCACCATCCGATCTTCAGGCAAGCTTTCTTTCTTTGTTAAAGCACAAAGAATATATCACCACAGACCAAGACACTTCCATGTTAGCTAACTTTCATAGTACTTGTAGGTGTTATGCAGACTACTTGTGAGTGGTGTGTGTGTGTGTGAGTGTGTGTGTGTGTGTGTGTTTATTAACAGACTTATCCAGATGTGACCTACAATAATGACTGATATCGCAAAATATGCCCATGCATGCAATAATGGCATTGGTGTTATGGGGGTGACCAATAGCTTCCAGATTGGATTTAAACATTTTCCATAGGATGAAACTTATGTTTGTCACTGTAAATCTGGCCAAGAACCTATGGCTGGAAAACTCATAGATCTCAGAGGTAAACCTGCTGTTATTATTTGACTGAATGGACACACTGTCAAATTGCACTCTACATTTGTATCTCTATACTTACAACTATCATAGCTCTTGAATATCACCAGAGAAATTTCTGTGTAGTAATTGGTGGTTAGTGCCGAAACTAGCAACTGGTCATTGAGCAGAAAATAAATGCCAACGAAGTGCTCAGACACAAATGGCACATCTACACCACATTTTATCTTTGTAAGGTTCATGAGGATTGAGGAAAATAATGCAGAAAATCCACAAGAGACAGAGGTTGTGGGATAGTACCATCAAGATATCTTCTGTACATGATAGGATTGCAGTGTTCAGAAACTCACAGACACAGGTTGCTTGCACAAGATCAAGGCTGTCGTTCTAGTATGGAGTTTTACGTGTGTGGGGGTCATGGACCTCCAACTTTAGCTGAGGAGCTAGTGAGGGTGAAGGCTGCCACCCTCTGCCTTCTTAGGGAAAGGGTAATGTATTTTCTTTATGAGTGTGCTCCGTAATAGGTCAACGATGCTCCAGTGGGTGAACCCACAGAAGTGAGCACAAGGGAAATACAAATTGAACTTTAAAAAGACGAGGGCAGAAAGTTGAAAGATAGAGAGGTGAATGGTTGGATCTGGTAAAAGTTAGGGAGAAAGGAGGACATGAGTATGATAAAAATATTTGGCTTTAATCCCAGCGCTTGGGAAGCAAAGGCAGAGGCAGAGGCAGGCAGATCTCTGTGAGTTCAAGGTCAGCCTGGTCTGCAAAAGCTATTTCCAGGACAGCTAGAGCTATTGCACAGAGAAACCCTGCCTTGAAAAACCACTATATATATATATATATATATATATATATATATATATATATATGTGTGTGTGTGTGTGTGTGTGTGTGTGTGTGTGTGTGTATACATATATGTATATATATAGTATATGAAAAAAACTCAATGAACTATTTTTATTATTATTTCTTCTTAAAAATTTTCCAAGAATTGATAAACTATTACATTAAAATATACATGGGCTATGCTTGTTTTACTAATATTTTCTTAAACACTGTTTTCTGGGTTACTAGAAAATTCATATTTTATTGCTAAAATCATTCATATACATATAAGAAAATGCATAGCTGCCAAGCATTCCAGTTCAATGGATTTTGATAATAGCAGACACTTATATAATGTCATTATTCTAAATGAAATAAACAAAACACAGGAAGAAAACTACTAAAAGAAAAAAACTGAGGTCTTAGAAGTTGAGTGTAGATATAATGGTAATTATCTAAAGCTTGAGAGAACAGGGTCAAGGAAGGAAATGAAAAAGCTGAAAATATTTAAATGGGTAAAAGAAACTTTGGTGTTTTACCGCACAGTAGAGTGATTACAGATAACTTGAAGGTTTTTTTTTATAATAAATTAGGATAACTGTTTGGAAAGACATATAGACATATATGTCTATTCTAATTTGAATACTACACAATGTCTACATATAGTGAAGTATAGCATGAGTGCTTTATATGTGTGTGGGGTGTGTGTATGTGTGTGTGTGTGTGTGTGTGTGTGTATGTATGTATTGGATGGTTTAATGCTAATGTGACACAAGCTAAAGTTAACCTGGAGGAGGTAACTTCAATTAGGAAGATGCCTCCATAATACTGGGTTGTGGGTTACCCTGTAAGGCATTTTTATTAATTCATGATTGATGGGGAAAGGTGAGGATATTGTAAGTGGTGCCATCCCTGGCTGGTAGTCCTGGGTTCTATAGGAAAGCAGGCTAAGCAATAATGAAAGCAAGCCTGTAAGCAGCACCTCTCCATGTCTTCTGCATTTGCTCCTGCCTCTGGTTTCCTGCCCTGCTTGAGTGCCTGTCCTGATTTCCTTTGATGATGACCAGTGATATGGAAATGTAAGCCAAATAAATCATTTCCTCCTTGACTTGTTTCTGATCATGGTGTTTCATCACATCAATTGAAATCCTAAGAAAATGAGTACGTATAGCCTTGCTATAGCAATTAAAGTAAACAAAGTGAAGTAGGTGAGATGGTTCAGCAAATAAAATGCTATGCTGCTAAGACTGGTGAAATGAACCCCAGCCCTGAGACTCACACAGAGGAAGGAGAGAATTGACATTCACAAGTGGTCCTCCGATCATCACGGAAGAGCAGTGGCAACCACTGCTCACAAAACAAATAAGTGTAAGAGATCTAAATAGAAAACTAAAATGGAAAAAGAATGCTTTATCATGCTCGATACTTTCCTCATGACCCTTAGTACATTTTTTGTGGCTAGTAAAACATCTACTTCCGCATTGTTACCATTCTGTCACCCTAGCTCAGCCTCACCTGATCAACAGCTGCATACGAATGGAATTACACAGGAGGAACTCAGCACCGTGCTACAGGGATTCATCCATATCTATGTAGAAATATGGTCCATATCTTTTTTTTTTTAATGATTTTCCCTCCTCTCCTGATTAGCATTCCAGGGTGAGTGTATAACACAGTTTGTTTCTCTGTTTTCCTGTTGATGGACATTTGGGCTTTTTCCAGTTTTTGTCTCGCATTTGGAGAAACTGCCCTGTTAAATTTTACCTCATGGAAATGCACAGACGCTTACTTGGCTGTTTTCCCACCTGGGCAGCCAGAGCTGTTTCCCTGTTGTTCTGAAGAGGTTGGGTGATTTTAATGAATGATGAAACAAAACAAACCCAAAACAAGACCCACATCAGCCATTGTAGAATTTGGCAATGGCCATGGAGGCCTCAGAACACTTATATAAAACAAACTCCACATCCACCCCCCCAAAACCTCCCACAGTTTATCAGAATTTTTAATGAACATAATATAAACTTATTTGATAAACTATACCGATAAGGTATAAACTGCCTTTGTGTAACTGGTTAGCATTTCAATAATAATTGAAATAATTATTCTCTGCAATGAAATATCTCTATTTTACTTAGAATTCAAAATCTTCTATTTATTAATGTACTTAAATATTCTTCTGTTCTATTTATCAGTATTCTTCCTTTGTTCTAAAAAATGAAATCAGGATATTCAAAGTTACATATTTGTGTGCATGTATTTTTAGCTATCCAGAAAATGCATGCTCTAAAATGCCCTAATTGTGTATAGAGCAATAGCTTCATCCAAAACACTGTAATTATTTGGGATATAGTGGGCATACTGTTAGGCTAATTTACCTCATTGTTCAAAATAGCCATGGAAATGGCTCTGCATTAGGTGATTGACAACTACTTTGAAGTCTCTAGGGATGGTGCAAGTATCAAAGTAAATGCATACCTAAACATATTTTTTAGCTTGTCATTCATTGAATTTACTTTTATATTATAATTCTAATATCAAACTAAATTTCTTGTGGTTGGTAAGTTCTTTTTTCTTTCCATTCTTAATTGCTAAATTACTTTCGGACAGGGTTTGATTTTCTTTTGCCTCTCTACCTTTAAATTCTGCTGTTCAGTCCAAATCCCAGAACATGGGAGGAAATAAACATTGGTAGGATAACTCTATACCTGTGTATGTCATAATTAGCCTTAATTTGCCTGCCTTCTATTATATTAGAGAAAAATTAAAGAAGAGCAAATATTTTCCTGATTTCTGATAATTGACATAATATATCCTTCCTTATCTAGTTGTTTCTGTCTAGGCAACCACATTGTTCTTTGCTACTTGTTCAGTGCTTTACAGTTTCCTTTTGTTTCTAAGTTAAAGTTGTTTCCCAAACCTGAAGCCTTTGGAAGTATCTATATCAAACACACTCATAGTGGCTCACACACGGAAGAGCTGTTTTCTTGTGTCTGTACTTCTTTGGCTAGCATTCATCCTCTAACATTTTTCAATCTACTTCAAGTTGTTAACATTCCCCAAACTGTTGCCCAATCCAGTAGGCATTCCTCCTTCTTTGTTTTACTCAGGCTAGTAATTCTGATTCAGTTAGTCACATCTACTCTTCTTAAAAATGTCCCCTTCCTGGTACCCTATAGCTATGTTTCACTCTCTGTGTTGAAGTTGGACTCTTCCAGTGTGTGTCAGAATCTTGCTTTGATCCACCTGGGTCTTTCCCATCTTCTTGGATGGTTGGCTTTACATTCCTCACATGTACTGATGAAATCTGTCCATTTTTGGCCATGAAGTTCTTTGAATTCTGCATTTGGATATGTGACTACTTGCAAGGCATCCTGTAGACTAAATAGACATCTTAAACTGAATAGAGATTACAGAGAAGTCTTTGCTCTCAGCGTGCATTACTGGTTTATTGCAGGGAATGGACCTCATCTGCCTACTTGTTCAGACTGGAGTCTAAGGTATTATTGTAGACTCTAATTTCATCCCCCTCTTCTAATTCATCGCCAAATCCAAATCCAAATATGTCCTGCAGTCATCTGCTTCTATCTTCTTTTCACCAGAGTCCCATTATCAATGTCTACTCTTGTCTTTATCTTGAACTATGGCAGTTGCTGCATGCTGGACTCTGTCCCTCCCCTTTTCCTTTAGATACTATTTTAATATAATAGTGGTTAGAGTTTTAAAGTTCAAATTATAAAACTATACCCACATCGTGTAAGGTCCCTTGATGATTTTGCAGTCGACTTAATACAACGTCAAACTTATTACAAAATCTATAAAACTGTGCAAAAATCTTCTCTCCCTGTCTGTTTTCATTCTTGCATTAATATAAACCTCCAGCTTCCTAAAACATACCTGCTGTTTTTCTATATGGTGATGTTCTTCTTGCCACAGAGGGGCATAAGAGCACAATAAAATGGCTGTTTCTGTAGACAGACTTTACCTTCTTACTGTGCACTTGCCAGCTCGGTGGCTTTGGGTAAATCATTTATGTTCTCTATGTGTAAATTCATTTTTCTCATAATATGGTAAGTGAATGAGATAAAAGTATCATCAGTACTAAACTGCTCTGAGAGTTAAACACAAAGTGTTCAGATGAGTTTTCAGTAAATTTAAACCCTCAAAAAATTAGCTGTTGTATTAGGAACTGTGATATTTCCTACCAGGCCTATTAGACCAAGCCTTCTGTGCACAGTTGCTTTCTTTGAACTCCTTAGTTCCTCAACACATTAGTAGAAACTAACTTTATTATGTATACACACACACACACACACACACACACACATATGATATATGTATGTAACTATATGAATCTATTCTGCATTTCTTCCCAGTATAAAACTCATTGTAATGTAGATTTTCTTTATTTTCTTGGATATTTTGTTTTCTCTTTATAGGCAGAGACTGCACTTTTGTTCCTTACTACTCAGACCTGAATAAACACAGAGAAACTATATTAATTGCAACACTATTTGACCTATTAGCACAGGCTTCTTATTAAGACACTCTTACATCTGAAATTAGCCCAATTTTTATTAATCTGTGTATTGGCACAAGGTTGTAGCTTACTGGTAAGAGTCCAGTGGGCATGATGTCTCTCCGACTCTGCCTACTTTCTCTCTCTATTTCTCTTCTGATTTTCCAAATGGCTTTACTCTGCTAAGCCATTCACTCAACAACTTTATTCATCAACCAATAAACAAAACACATATACAAAAGGACATCCCACATCACCTTCCCTTTTCTGTCTAAATAAAACAGAATATAACACAATGGCACCCAAATGACCAGGGCTAACACGCAAGGCTTACCACCCTCTTTGTGTTCAGGTCCTTGTATGCCCACTCTGGGTTAGGAGGAAAGTAGTTGAGAGCATGCCTGCCACTCAGCACCCCTGCCTGGGAAAACAACTGAATTGGGTCTGATAGGCATGCACAGTCTGAAAAGCATGGCAGATTCCCACTGCCATACACACACTTTTAGGCCATACAGTGTGCTGCATGGCAGATTTAGCTTTTCCTCAGATAAAAAAGGTTTATGTGCTGCACTCCTTCCCAGAGTTGAAGTGATGAGTGTGGCTCCTGCCTGGCATCCCCAGAGCTGGTGGTAAAGATTCTTTTGCCATAATGAAAGACCGAGAGAGGTGGAGCCAGCATCCAGGTCTGCTGTGACCACACTGCTTACCCTTTTAAAATGCTCATTGTGAAAAAAGGATTTCAGATATGCAATAGGACAGATTCAGACATAAAAGACCTCTAAACAAGATACAGTGTGTTCAAAAAATGTGCATAGTCTTGGAAAGGAAAAAGAATATAGACAGTTAAAAAAGTCAAAGTCTTTAAAGAAACAGTATAAGTAATATAAAAGAGTATAGATAGACATAGATCAAAGGAGTAAAAAAAAGTAATAAATCCATGTAAAGATGGAAAATACACAAGGTTATTGTTGCATGGGGAAGCTGTTTGTTTGTCCTGGCTGCCCAGAACCAAGATAATAACACAGAAACTGTATTAATAAAATCACTGCTTGGCCCATTAACTCTAGCTTCTTATTGGCTAACTCTTACATATTATTTTAACCCATTTTTATTAATCTGTGTATTGCCATGTGGCTGTGGCTTATCGTCTAAAGTTCTGGCATCTGTCTCTGGCAGGGCTACATGGCTTCTCTCTTACTCTGCCTTCTTTCTCCCAGCATTTCATTTAGTTTTCCCCGCCTTGCTCTGTTTCCAAAGTAGTTCCTTTATTAACCAATAGTAGTCACAGCATACAGAGAGAAATCCCATATCAGATTATATATAGTATTGTGTTTTCCTTAAATTTTTTTGATTACAGAGAGATGTTAGATTGCAGTGGCTGCTAAGCTAAAACAACATACATACTTTAAAGGTATCTTGACTTCAAAAATTGAGGCCAACAATATGTTGCTTTTGAAAAGAGGTTCTGCTTTTCCTTCCACAAAAGGTGAGACCCTGTGAATTCCTTCTAGGCTAATATGGCTTGATCAAACAAGACCCCTTGAAGCAATGGCCCAGATGATCTAACATCCATGACATTTTCAGGATTGTTGACTAAAATGGACCTACCTCACAGGATACCCCATGAAAGACCTGATTAATAGAGTCTCCAATCATCAGGAAGTAGTCTAGTTGACAACACTCAGCATCACTCAATGATTGTTTAGAAATGTGTTTACATTTAAATAGGATGTGCTATAGAGATAAATACTTTGCATTGGTATGGATCTTTGTCTATTGACACAAAGTTAAGGTCAGTTTTGTTATATGTATTTCTGTTCTTGTTTAACGCATTGTGATTAGACAGCTCATTTAAATATATAATATCTATTAAGAAATACAGATTAATAGATAATCATCTATAATAGTCAAACTGTAGTTATGTTAGTTAGGTTTTCTAGATGTACAGAGATATGTTTCAGATGGATAGGTTCTTTCAAAGACCTTCAGAATATGGCATTTAAAATGTTTTAAGAACTTAGACTTTTCTCGACAGTGAGACATGTCTGCTTCTGGCAGCACCAATTACTTCAAGAGGATGATGGATATCAAAAATGCTCCTTATGAAATTTGTTAGTCATTAAAGTAAGAAAGTGCTCTTGCCTGGATGGCTTGATGGGATGCTGTATAAACTGGACAGGCAGAACCCACAGAAAAATGATTGCTGAAGTTGCCTAAAGGTGAGACAGTCCTTCATGAAAGAGTCTGCCAGACATTCTGTAAGACACAGAAGAAAGTGACTGAAAAACTGACAGTATAGGCAAAACAATCTTTCATATTTTGTGCTTCATGGAAAAGTATATTGGATACTATGGACCTGTAGGCTGAAGATGGGTAGCCCAATGTTACAGAAGAACTTTGGGAGACTATCCAGGCAGCAAGATGTCTCTGTCAATTCTAGAGTTTTGGAAGTTGCTTACAATGGACGTCCTGGTAACTTAGGTACTATTATATCCTTTTGGGGTCTTTGATAAAGTTGAAGAATTGATAGCTATAATTACAGTTTTTCTTAGTTATAGTAAAGGACGAAGTATATATAAATGTTGTAACTGTAATTCTTGCTTGGTATCTGTTTTGTTATATGTAATTTTACTATATTATAGTTAAAACCCTCCTTTTTAATTAGACAGAAAAGGGGAGATGAGTTGGAATGTCCTTCAGTATATGTGTTGCTTTTATTGGTTGATGAATAAACTTGTTTGGGCCAATGGCTTAGCAGAGTAAATCCAGACAGGAAATCAGAACAGAGATAGAGAAATCATAGGCAGAGTTAACAAGATACTATGTAGCTGCTGAAAGAGAAAGATGCCAGTCACCAGTCAGAATATTATTGGTAGGCTACAGCCTCATGACAATAAACAGATTAATATAAATGGGTTAATTTAAGATGTAAGAGTTAGCTAGAAATATGCCTAAACTATTGGCCAAATAGTGTTATAATTAATATAGTTTCTGTGTTATTACTTGGATCTGGACGGCTGGAAAATGAACAAGAAGTTTCTGTCTACATGTGTCTCTGTCTCTCTCCTTGAAATTTCTAAAATATAAGATCATTTAAAACAATGACCTGATTTAGTACCCTATACATAACAGTCATTTCTTTGGGGGTGTGCAAGTGCAGACATTATATACATACATACTTGTGTGTGTGGGGGGGGCAGACCAGAAGTAGATATTAGGATCTACCTTCATGGCTATTCACCTTTTATTTTAAAACAGAGTCTCATTGGACCTGACCAGTTGTCTAGGTTGGCTAGCCAATTAACTCTAAGAATCTTCTTTACTTTGCTCTCCCTTCTACTGAGCCCAGCAAGGGGTTTGCAGATGTATACTGCTATGCCCATCTTTTATCCTGCTGTTGCTGACCCCAGTTCAAGTCCTCCCACTTGCACAGAAAGCCCTTCACCAGTACAGCAGTTAGTGTAGTACCTTAATGAGATTTTTTTTGTGTGAATCAGTGAATGAAATCCTAGTAGCTGAGAATGATTGACAGTCATAGGTATTTGTCATTCTCTTTTGGCAACAGATGCAGTACTTGGATATAGAAGAGACAGGAGAGGAACTTTTGTGCATTTCAAATTGAGAGGATCTGGATCTAGTACCTTCCTGGTCTCTGTCTAATACAATGGATGTGGCTCCCTTGTTGACAATATAAATAGAATGTGGCATGTACCTGTTTCCTTCTACATAGTCTTATGTTATTTTTATTTAATTTCTCTGAATATGAGTATGCTTATTTATTTTTGAAATCGTTAAGGAATGATGAATTTTATTATTAAGAAGAAATACAATTAAAAGAGAGTACTTCACCCCAGGCTTGTATCCCTCAACTGGCAGGTACAGCCATAGAAGGATTTTATCCTCTATTTAGACACTCTTCACTTTTATTTTCTGCACAAATAGGGACATTTTCCCCTCCCACATTATTATTTATTGTGCTTATGTGCACACACACACGTGTGTGGACCAGTGTTTGCCATGGAGCATGTGTAGTAGTCAGAGAACTTTCTGTAGTTGGTGCATTCCTTCTGTCATGAGGCGATGTGTCAGGTTTAGAATCTACAAGAGCCACAACAGCTCTGGCAAGGATCTATTCCTTAGCATGCATTGCCCTTTGATCCTTTGGCTACTTCAGATTGCATGCTCACATACAAAGATTAAGATCAGAATCTAGGATATATTAACAAGAGAGAATAAACAGGTTCATCTTTACGGGTCTGGGTTACCTCAGTCAGTCTTTCTGGATCCATTTACAAAGCTGGACTGGAGTTCAAGATGGGGTAAAGCTTGAAGCTGGGCTTGTACAGGAGGCTAGGATTAGGCAGGCTCAGAAGACTGGGCTGGCACTGCACTGTACATTTTTTAAGGTTTATTTATGAGGCATACAGTGTTCTGTCTGCATGTATACCTGCAGTCAGAAGAGGGCACCAGAGCTCATTATAGATGGTTGTGAGCTACCATGTGGTTGCTAGGAATTGAACTCAGGACCTCTGGAAGAACAGCCAGTGCTCTTAACCCCTGAGGCATCTCTCCAGCCCTCCCAGTACATTTTTATTAGACAATTTTTCTTGAATTCTTTTCCTTCTTAAATTAAATGATAAATTTTTATAAATTTTTTATTACTCATGGAGGCGGGATATATATGGAACAACTGCAATAAGCCAAGTGAACCTGTGATGACAGTCTATTTACTTAAGGTGTTGATGGGACTTTTCTTCCTGTTTTATTTTCCTTAGTTTTAGATCTAACAGTCTAGAAAGACTTTCGGAAGTCACTCACTTTCAGGAGTGCCAGATAATTTTCAAGTCTTATCATTCAATGTAAAAGTATCTATGTAATAGCACATATTATTTTAATACAGATATTCATTTTATTGTGTCCTTTTTCTTCCGTTTCCTTCCCTTCCCCTCCCTCACTCTGTCCTTCCTCTCTTTCACCTCCCTCTCTCCTTCCTTCCTTCCCTTCCTTCTTGTAGTGTTGGGGACAGAAGATATCAAGTGCTGTACCATTGAGCTTCATCTTCAGCTCAGATTTTTCTCTTATTAAAAATTAAATACTTTAAAAACATGACATCCATAGAGTTTTGAAAGATTAAATTCACATCTTCGTGAACATTCAAAGCAAATGTACCAGTGAAACTTATCTGACTTGGACACATTAATCTTCCTCCCTCTTAATCCCAGAAAAATCACCCCATTTTTTCCTAGAAATAAGCATTCGTCTGAACCCTGATATTGCAGGGAAGTTTTGCTCTTTTTTACATTTTGCTAAAGTAGACTCATGCAATGTGTTCTTTTTTGACTTATGGTTTCTTTGTTCAATATTTGCTTTATGAAATTAATCCATGGTGTCAAGTAGTAGTAGTTATTGCTTTGGAATCAATGGATTTGCTTCCATTGGATAGATATTTATGAGTTAATGATTATTTCAGTGATACTAAACTCATACCAGAGTGTATCCTTTTTATTGTTGAAATTTTTGCTTACTTTTTAATTACTATAAACCGGACTTCTATATACTCTTACAAACTGTGTTTTTTTTAAGGAACATAGGCATTCATTTCTGAATATATGCCAAGAGTAGAAATGTTAACTCATGGAATATTTGTGTACACAGTTTTAGAAGACACTGCCAAAAAGATTTTCAGAGACACGTTTCCAATTTCTCTATTTATGTGCAATATTGGAATATAAATTATGGCATTAAGACTTCTTCACCCCCATCTTCTACTCAGCATTGCCAGTATTTTCAATGTCCTCACTTATCTGAGTGTACATAGGAATCTCATTGTGACTTTAAAGAGTGTTTCTTTCTTATGAATGAGGTTGAGGTTGGTCCTCTTCACAGTTTCTGAGAGCATGGATGTGTTTTATGGAAGGACTTCTTTAAGTTTTCACTCCAATGATGAACAGGGTACCATTGCTTTTCTCTCATAGATACTGTTAGATGTTCTTTATATCTTCTCTACACAAATCTCTTGGGAGTGCAATGTCTTATAAATTTATTTCTTATGCATCTTTTGTGAATTTTTCAGTCTTCTAATGAGTTCTTCATGAAAAGAAGATCTTACTTTTAAGGCACTCTAATTTATTTATTAATCTTTCCATTTTTGATTAATACTTTTGATGTCCTATTTAAAGGTTTTTGACTTCTTCAAAGTCATGGAGATTTTCTTTCAAGTTATCATTTAGAATTTTGTTATCTTTTAGATTAGATTTGTAATCTATCTAGAATTTAATTTTGGATAAGATAGGCTCACTTTTTATGATCCATTATATTTTCTAATATCTATAGATGTAGATATTTCTCTACGTAATTAATAAATCGTCTTTTTCTTTGTTATACATACCAGTTTACTTTGACATCAATTATGGGAAATACCATCCTTATTTATCTGGTATTTCAATCTGTCTTTCATTTACACAGTTCATGCAATGTCAAGAATATATTTTAAGGAGATAACACCCCAAGTAACATCTGCAACAACATATACTCACTGCATTTGCAGTTATATTTTAATGGCAAATATTAAAGTGTTAAGCACTAATAACAGGGATTTTATAGTCCTGTATGTACGTTACAATCTTATGAAAGCTGTGAACGCTGTTTACAGGAAAATATGTTTTACATAAAGATTTCTAGACACAATTTTAAAGCTATTTGGAGACATCCCAGGGCATATGCATTCTGATTTATGAATCCCATGATACTCGATCTATGAGTAAGTGATTTCATTAGTCTACATAATATTAAAATTATAAGAAAACCTCAAAAGGAAAGAACGAATGGACAGAAGTATTTTTTATTGGTTACATTTCTATTTGGTACCAAAATACTCAGCTTTGTAAGTTTAAGTGTGTTATTTTCAAATCGTACGCATTCATTTTATAAAAAAAAAATTGGCTATCTTCCATGCAATTGGAACGAAGAAAAGAATGTTGAGTTCATTGACACTGAGAAAAACCATATGTCAATTATGGTATAACTTCTTATTTTTTGTATTAAAATCATATGAGCAAAGTGAAAGTTGTTTGAAGATCAAATGTGTGTAGTACAAACTAACTTTTGGATTTCTGAGAGTTGATAGGTGATATTCTGTGAAAATTTATTCAAGCAAAAGGCGTGTTAGCTGGCAACTGAATCAAAAATACGAATTTCCAATTATAAAAGAATAGACTAAGAACATGTCAAGCAGAGACAGCATCGAGTAACGTCACAAGTTTGGCTTAAATTAAATAAGTTTGAGAAGAAATACACAGTCGGGCATCACTGGGAAACTGATAGGGAAACCAACACACTTAGGAGATTATGGTTTGCGGCTTTAGACGGTACTGGGGGGGGACAATGAGAAATGACATAATGTTAACAATCATCATAAGAATATTTAGGGTTAGGTAGGTAATGGACTACCTACCTAAAAGAGTAGGAGGGTGCATATACCTCCTCCTAAAGAGTAGGAGGGTGCATCCAAGAACCATTTCTAGGTTCCTGGTTTATACAACTGAGAAAATAAATAAAATTTACAAAGCAGAAAAAATTTATAACCTGAAAACAAGATTGGATTGTTTTCCACTCATGTGATGGACAGAGGTAGAGTGTAGGCAGAGACAATGGATTTGGATATTTGAGTTTGGGTTGATTTTAAAGTGTCTACATGACACGGTTGAGTTGACAGTGTGTGGGTTGTTTTGGAGATTGGGGATTCCGGTGGCAGGAAGCTGCACATTGGGATGTTAGTGGAATTTAGATGGTATTTGAGCTAAGTTTGGGAGAGATTTCTAGGGAGGTCCTGCTGGACATGAATTAGCAGATTGATCTTTATCTTTCCTAGTCCTAGTCAAGTTTGTTTGAAATCAGCTGATTAAATATGTTTTCCTTAAGAGCAAATATGCAATGACCCTGTTTATCATTAATAATTTGTCAAGAATATTTAGTAGGATAAGGAGCTTAAAGCCAACTTGAGAAATAATGACTTTGAGATACTTTAACAGAAACATTATTAAACATAAATGTCTCCTTTCTTTCCTAAAATAAAACAAGTGTTTGATGTTTGAATCTATTGATTATTTTTGCAGAAATATGAGGATACAGAGATAGATTGAGAAAAATGATAGATAAATAGATAGATAGACAGAGAGCAAGAGAGAGACAGAGAGAGAGAGAAGAAAGAATGAATTGGACTGGGTGTTCAGTTGGAACAAATTTTAGTCCTACAAATATTCTTTGATGTCGTTATGAAGAAGCAAGCACTTGTAAGCTCCACTGCTGACTGGGTTATTGTGGAAGAAGGGATTAAGAGTGATGGTGATCTTGAATCCTTTCTTAAAATCTACACGTGAGGTTGCTTATCTCGCTTTTTCCTGTGAGGCTGTGAGGTAACCCCTGCACTGAACAGTAACCGACAAATTAGTTCATGCAATATCATGTATCATGGTAGCATTGTTGGAGAATCCCAGCCTTGGCATTATGGACAGTTTGGTCTGGATGCATTTTATTTTATATTTTTTGCGATATACGCTCTTCTACAGTACAGTGTGCTCAGTAGTATTGCTAGTGAATGATATTTCTACCCAGTTATGGCAACAAAATATCTCCTGCCATTAGGGAAGTTGAGAAGTAAGGAAGTATCACTAATTCAAAACCACTAAAGGCAGGTGGGAGGGCTCAGTGGAAAAGATAATTGGTATCTGGGTATCACATGATGGAGATAGAGAATCGATTGCTACAAATTGTCCTCTTACCTTCACATGTGTGTGCTGTGGTTTGCAGGTGCCTCTACACACACACACACACACACACACACACACACACACACACACGAACACACACTCATACAAAATAAATTAATGTAGTAAAGTTGTAAGGATGGAAATCACAAATGTAATGAACGAACAAATATTTCCTTATTTGACAGCTGTCAGCTGCTCTGAGTCCTTGTTGTCAGCTAGAACTCGGACGACAGAAGAGTCTTAAATCTCTAAACAGTATGCAATGGAGCACTTGATCATCCTGTGGTCTGAGCTGAGGTCACAGGCCAAGTCAGGTGCCGGCGGGCACACTTAGTAATGAGCAATAAGACTGGAATTGAGGCTCTGTGTTGCCCATTAGCCAGGCAGGGTTCATCTGGGGCACACAAGCATGCCTATCTCATGTCTTTATGAAAGAAGGTTTTCAGAAGATGACAGTGGAGCCCTTGTGAGATATCTTAGCAGATAGGTTAGAGATTAACTCCAGAGGTTAAAAGCCACCGTTTAATTGACTCCTTTCTCTTTGGGTCAAATTACTTACAAAGAACACTGAAGAATGTGGGAGTGATTTTGGCATTTCATGAGCGTGGTATTTCCTTAGCAAACGTAAAATTTAATGATCAAATATGCAGCTATGAACCTTACTTTTGAATTGACTTGCATGAGACTAGTAATGCTACGTGATATGTTTTACTCTGCCAAGCTCTGTATACTGAATTTACCTGCAGATTTCTCTGGCATAGCATTAGATATCATACAATACTCAGATGAGGCTGTATGTTTTCAAAGGACTTTTGATTTGTTCATAGGTTTGCACTGCAAGGCTTATGTTGCAATAATGTATATTCTTGTGAGTTAAAGTTTATATGTTCTCCACTGGCATATCTCCAGGTGCCTTTGACTACATAATATTCTAAGTTTCATACAACCCCAGAAAACTCAACTAAATTACCCCCTGATCTGATATGCTGTAGAATAGCAGCCACGTGGAAACATGTATTATTATGACAATACAGGGATATTAAGTCATGCTGGCTGCCAGCAGGAGTAGATGTCCAGTGACCCAAAATGAATCAACCAGAAATATATTAAGTAATTTAATTTTTGGCTCATCCAACTATTTATTATACTTATGTTTCTGGAGTATTCAGTTGTGATATCAACATAGTAGTGGAATTCTGAGCACAATTGTTAGGAAGAACTAAATACTACTGAAACTGGATAGATGTCTGATGTGATGGGCCCATAACAATAATTTTCTGACAAGGCTGATTTATTCCCCATGCACTGAGAAAATGTCCACAGATTGTTCATGTCAAAACATCAGAATGTAACAGGTGTCTCAGCATCTGAATGCACTGTGACGCTCAATGTTTTTTTTTTTTATCTTTGGGAAAAAAAACACTCACAACAAGTGAGCAGGAGGTTTGTGTACAGTAGACATGTTATCTTTCATGCTAGATGAGTTGGCAGAATACAAATACTGCCAGAAATCAGAATGACAACATGTAGCTTTTGCAAAGTTCATATTCACATTAAGAATGTGAAATGCAGCCTACTCTAGGTTGGTTCAGCTGTGCTATGTTAGATGTATTTTAACCGAGAAGTATTCCTCCATATTTTGTTAGTGCTAGTCCATGGGCAAGACACAGCTCCAGCTTTGAAAAGCATCTACTGTAAACAGATGCTATACTCCTATACTCCCTTTTTCAGAAAATGAAAACTTGCAGATTTATAAGAGAGCACTATCACAATTTGTGGCTTTGACATTTGCGAAAGGTACAACAGAAATCCACAAAAGTCTATTTGCAGATGCACGAAGAAAGGCTTAATACACTTACGTGGCTTTCACTCATTATTTTTTCTTATTTTCACTAAGGATACTAAGTCCTTTAGGCATCGTGGGAAATACTCTCTTACTAGTTCTCAAGTGTCGAGAAAGGTGGGTTTTATGATGATTAATTATCAATTATTCTGAGATAAGGAAAGTAGGTGCCTCTGAATTTCACAAGCTTCAGTGGAGAGAAAACAGAAATAAACAGCACTGACTATGACAAACCGTTAAACTATGAGAGTATATTTGGAAGTGTCAAACCTTTCCATTATGATTCAAGCACAAAAAAAGAAAAGTTTTACAAGTGATTATTCTTTTCTTTTTCTATTTCCAAATGTGTATGATTAGTGGACTCAAATAACTTGATCTGCTCAACACTTACCTTGCTTCTAGTATAAAATGACACTGTGATCTCATGATAAATATTCTAGTCCATTATTTTTTTAATAAGCCTTGGTCATATTCCAATATCTGACCAATAGCAATCTCAGTTAGAAGACTGATTGTCATAAACTGTAGGGGAATACTTTATTTCATGGAGAAGACAAAGCTCAATAATTATTTATTCAATAAAACTTGGTACAATTATATAAACAATGGCTTGAAATATTAGTTTGGGGGTAAGGAAACAGACTGACAATGTATGGTGATTAATATAGTAATCAGGGTTGAAGAGTTCTGGTTTTGAACTTGACATTGCTGGTATAAGTCCTCACATCATGGGGTATGCTGTTCTATGTTTTCTTGTTTTTGATTTTGTTCTTTTAGTTTTTGTGTGGGCAAACTAAAGATACCTTAACTTTTAGGGTTCCTGTGAAGATATGATTTGCTTTTATTTCAACTGAGGAAGTCATTTTGGGAGTCCAAATGGACACATAGTATAAATTTTATGATTCTTCTTCAATTTTGAGCTAATATTTCATATTGAAAATATGTTAGAAAGTTAAGGTGTGTTGAACTTTTATTTGCCAAATATTTATATTGATCAGATATCTTTATCTATCTATCTATCTATCTATCTATCTATCTATCTATCTATCTATCTATCTATGATCAATATAAACATTTGTGTGTGTGTGTCAGTGAGTGCGTACGTGCGTGCATGCGTGTGTGTGTGTGTGTGTGTGTGTGTGTGTGTGTGTGTATGTGTCTATAAAGCCACTGAGGAAGATTTATCTTGTGTGAATGAGAAAATTCAAAGTAAGATGAGTTAACCAATTAAAATAGACATAAGTCTCAGAAGAGTTTGAATTCAAATACCCTGAGCAAATTTTCCCTTGGCTGTATGACTGCAGATTCACCCTTAGGGGCCTACAAAGTTCCTGGTGCTTTAGGGTGACAGGTCTCCTCAGAAACACTCTTCTAGCTACAGAGCAGCTCTAGCAGGGGCAGCCCTGGATTGTTACAATCTGTCAGACCTCAGTTGTTTAACGTAGATGTGGTTTCTGGAAAGTTTCTTTCTTTCCTTCTCACTTCCCAGCAGCATCTTTCCCTCATACCTGGGATTGCAACAGAAGGCTAAGACCGTGCTACCTAGGGCATACAAGGCAGTGGTTTGACAAACTGAAGTAGAGACTGGCTTTATAACTAACGGAATGATGCTTTCAAAATCTTATCTATTATGAAGTTCTTAGATCTCAAGAAGTCCTATGAGAATGATTTGCAAACAATAGAGTGTAAGTATCTTGGGTGGTCTGAAAAAAAAATGCAAGTGTGCTACCCAAGGAGGGATTTGGTAATGAATTCTACGTGAGCTCCATATTTGCAAGGGACTATTATCTGTGTGCAGTGACTAAAATTGGATGTTGATGTGACCAGACTATGTAACACCCCGAAACCTGATGGAGTGATGTATGGGGCATGTCTGCCTGGTGTTTCCGGAGGCAAGTGATGTGTGAGTCTAAGTGTAATCTCCCCACTCTGGGCAGACACTATTCAAGAGACTTGTGACCAGATAGAAGAGAAGCAGAGAGAGGACTAGAGAGCGAGTGGAACCCACCTGTCTCCTGAAGCTGAGACACAATCTTCCATTTTTAATCCTTGGAAATGCGGGCTTCCAGGTCTTTGTGTTCTGAGAGTTACAACTACTGTCCTCTGAAGTCTCTGACCATAGATTTCCTGTCCCTGAAGCTTTCAGATTTGGACGGTGCCATACTTTTATAGCATCTCAGTGTCTCTAGTTTGCAGGAGCTCTGCCACGAGAAGGAGTGATGTTCATAATCACATTATCCAGTTCCTTTCATAAACGCCCTCTCATATATTCTCATATATCCTGCTGCTTCTGTCTTTCTGAAGAACATGACCAATACACCATGCTATATTGAAAAACGTTCTGAGGCTGTGTTTAAACACAGAGGAATTGCTGTCATCAGGTCGTGATGGCTGGTATGACCATGGAAAGGAGGACCGGAATGATTCAACCCATTTATTTGTCATCGTGAACCAAAAGCACTAACACAATTTTCAGTCACTTTGATTGTGACATTTATCATCTATGAATTAATTTCAAAAGTCTGCCTGGCTGCTTGGGGGTGGAGTTTCTTTACTCCTTTTTTAAAAAAACGCATTTTTCCTAAAGATGTGTGTTCTCTTGAAACAAGAACTATTGTTTGGTCAAATAGCTGCATTATTCTGCCCAAAGCAATAAAATCTAGATTCTGAGAAGGAACACCCACACACCTTTATATTTATTTTAATGTTTTTTGAGAGTATTGGGAATTTTTCATAAAACCTATTGTATAATACTAATACAAATCTCACAGATTTAAGTAGTGGCAGTAAATCTCAAAAGCATAACAAAGAGGAACATTTTCATAGTTTGCCTTGTGGATGTGAAGAATGAGCTAATATTTTTATATTCTATTAAGCTGTGTAATTATATAAAATTAGGTTTTGCAACCAGGTTTTCTTGAATTTGTGTATTTTATATTAATTTTACTGTTTATTAATTATTTCCAAGGGAAAATTTAAATGATAGAAGGATTAATTTGGTGAAGTGTTTTTAAGGATTTTATTTTGGTGTTGCCTGGTGTGCACTTAACCTTGAATAATATTGATTCATATTTGATAAAAAATGTGGATAGTGACTCAGAATAACCCAATTTAAGTGTCAGCAATATTAAAAAGGCAAATTTATGGATGATGGCTAATTTCAAAATTATTTGCAAGAATAATATATATATATATAATATCTAAATTGATTTATTAAAGAAAAAAATCAGTAAAACGTATTGCACTTCTTCTAAAGTTATGGGAGCCTGTCAATTTAGAAACTCAATGTTTGAGGGTAGGGGAGTTAGTTCATTGGGTAAAAGTACTTGAGGTGCAATAATGAGGTGATGTGTTTGAAAACTCACGACAGTGCAGAAACTGGGTGTGAAAGAGTGGACATTTGTAATCTCAGAGCTCCAATGGGGAGATGCGAGGCAGAGGCAAGGGAACTCCCAGACATCCACACATCAGCTTACCTTATATATACAGCAGAAAGACAACAAAGAATCCCTGAGTCATACAAGGCAGAAGGTGAGGACCCAAATCCAAGGCTAACCTTTGACCTTTGCATGAGCGTATTGCCACGCACATCTGCATAAACACACATGAATGCACATACACACAGGCATGTTTTTCCCCAATCTCTCTCTCTTTTGCATACATACACACACACACACACACACACACACACACACACACACACACAAATAAAACCCACATAAGCACTGAGAGCATATATGTTTCTTCTTTGATAATTTGTTTTAAAATGTAACACTCTTGGATTTGTTTATCCACACATTAAATAATTTCAATAAAAATATAAACTATACTTTTTAAATTTTGTACCATTTGAGCATACCCATTTTTCACACAATTGTCTTTTAACAAGTGGCTATCTGGGGCTGATTAAATGTGAATTGATGTCCCCAATTTTATCATTATGTTCAAGGGAATCTCATTTCCTTCTAAACATAACATCGTACATTTAGATATTACCTGCTACGTAATCAATCACGGGGCCTTTGAGAGTGAGTGTGATTACAGCTGCTGAGATCAGCATTTCTACTCATCTACTCCTGTTTGTAAAAAGAACAAGGGGAAGGAGAAAACAAAGGAACAGACACCTTACACGTTTTCTTTCAGTTGAACCAGAAGTCTCGTGTGAAACATGAACTCAAAAACAAGGGAAAGAGATACCAGGACCCTTTGAGATCTGGTGGAAGATTTAAAAAATAGATTAAAGGTGAAAGGACAGAGAGCGTGAGAAACTCAAGATACAGCAGGTTTTCAAAAACACACTTTCCAAAATGGCTGGAGCGTTATCCTTTGTTTTAACATTGGTGTTAAAATGAGAGAGAGCAGGGCTCGAGTTAGGATCCTTTCCACCCTCTCTGAGAAGTAAAGCAAGTGACGTAAAGAGGAAGATGTAAGGTCGGTGGGAAATGGTTTATCATTCTCTGTACAGTGAGGGAGCTCTGGTCTGCAGCTGTCTGAAAGGTCATCGTAGTCTACTAGGGGAATTTCAGCAGAAGACCTGAATGTAGCTGATTCTAGAGGAAAGATTCAAGAGAACGTGGAGCTTAGAGTCACAGTTCAACATGTAAATATTCATTGCTACAACACAAGAGCAAAGGCACAGCCAAACAGAATAAAGATAGGGAGGATAAAAGAAGATGAGATGAAACAAGGTAAATTGTGATAGATAATGGCTTAGTTTGTAATAACCAAGAGTGAAATTTCTATTTAGAGTTTGAGAATACATAACATCAAACTATAGAGAATTTTATAGGCTGCTTCCAATAGTTGATCAGGAATCCTAGACACACAAAAAGTCCTCCGTCATGTCTAAGGTACTCTCAGTTGTATAATGCTTTATTTTAAGCTTTATCACAATCATATATCATTGATTTTAGACATTTTTGATTTTATGATTATAATATGTAGAATTAATTACTATCCTCCTTTTGGTGACTTGGTTATAAAACAGTAAATACATGGCATCTAAAAACAGATAAGAAGATAAAAATTTGCTGGAAAATACCATGTGTTAAAGAAAAAAATAGAAAAGGAAGGATGACAAAAACTTAATTTTGTTATTGCCCAAAACAGGCAGCAAATAAATACCACTTTACCACACTTGGAATGTGTAGATTAATTACAATGATAACTAATTCAATTATACTTTATTACAACAGAAAACATTTTGCCTTTGATAACATTATAGAATATATAAAGTGACTCAAAGAGCAAAGAAGTTTATTTCTTATGAAACAGATCAAAGTGAAAATTGTCCATCAGTAAGGACACTACTAAATGCATTATTTCACATACCCAGGATCCCCTGGTGCGGTGGTTCCATCATGCATTACACAGCTTCAATACCTCCTTCCAGAAGTCAGAAGAGCATAGAAGGAGTACAAAGGAGCCTGTTCTAGGTAAAGCTCAATGATTCTCTCATACCTTCTGTTGTCTTTACTGTGCTCATGGGAATGTTTCCTGTAGTGGAGGCTGAGAAGGACAGAGCTGAGTCAGGTTGGAATGCAGAAAAGGTCTTCAATCCCAAAATGATGTAAGAGCATAGCGAAATTATTTGTGAAACAATTAACAAGAGGGAGTAGAGAAAGATGAAAATCAGAAAATAATGAATTTGAAAAATCAAACGCTTAGAACTGAGTAAGAATTTCCTATAAGAAGGGAGGATGTATATTCTGCTACTCATCCAGTTGAAAAAAATCAAGAAGGGGGGAGAAGTAGGAAAAATAAGCATGAAATTTGATGGGTAAGGAGATATGGGATAGAGCTAGGAAGAGTGAGGGAGGAGAAATAGGATTATTGTATAAAATTCCCAAACAATAATAAAAATATTACTCTTAAAGTGTGAATATTTAGGAATATTGCTTCCTTAACTTATATAAGGATGAAATATTGGAAGGACAGGTAGAATTAATACCAATTTTTATCATGTTAAGTTATAGGGTGAAAGTTCAATAAGGACAAGATGGGATTTATTTTGCTGTACACAGTTTTACAATATTTTTATTTTGAGTCATGTCAATATGTAGTTTATTCAAATAAATAGGGTCAGTAAAACATAAACATAATGGATATAATTTTAAAATTATTTACGGGAAACAGAATCTGTAAAACTCAGGCTTCCTTTCTGTAGCATAATTTAAAGAGGAGGACAGGATTTTTATTAGGTTCTTTACATAATTAGTTAATGATGCCGTAAAGTTATAAATGCTATAGATATTGTCTCTGGGAGCTGGTATTCATAAGAACTCAAAGGAAAAAAAATCTCTTTTAACGAATGATATTGTAGTACCTGGCACAATAGAGGTTGTCTCTGGGCTTGATGGACATTCCTAGTAGGAGCGTTTTTTTTTTTTTTTTTTTTTTTTGAGACTCTCATTTTCTCATCAACTGATGTGTTATGAGATCCCATCTCCTTCTGTGTGGCAGTGGAAATCCATAAAATAGGGAACTCTGATCTTAAAAATTCACATCCTGATGTGACTATAAGAAACTTCTTTGATGCCGTAACATGTACCTAATTCTGAGGTTTGAAACTCTTGACAAACAATTAAAGTGACATGTGGTGCCTGCAGACATTAATTCAACCAGAATAAAGTGAACGCAGTGGATTTGGGGGGAGGTGGTAGAGAGATTTCCTAGGCTCTTGACCTTTGGATCCATTACTCCTATATTCTACTCAAGTTAAAAAAGGAGAAATGTCTCATGGTGTTTACCAGTTGTTTGTAAGCCCTGGAGGTCTTGTTGTCAAATGTAAATGAATGCCGGAAGAGTGAACTGGTTCAAAGAAATCTCAATGAGCAAATGCGAAGAGAAGATCAGTAAGAATATGACAGAAATTGAGTCTAGTTGTTTTTCACATTTTCCTCCTCTTTAATCTTATTGTTTTCTGCACGTATCTCATAAGAATACTTTATTCACACGTAGTTTAGAATTTATTTTTCTTTTTATTTTCTATTTCTTTTTCTTCCTTACACAAACCTTAGCGTTTCATTTTAAATTGAGCATCTTAAAAGAAGAAAGATTCATCTAAGAAGGGGATAGAATGAGACATGAAAAGAAAACATCTAGCAAAGGGAGTGAGGAGTCGCTCAGAGCCAATTTTCCAACACTGGAGAGCTGCCGGATCGGAGCTGCCCTCCACAGCATGGTCCTTTTTGACCTACTCAGATATGTCAGTTTGTGTGAGGTTGATTCCCCCAGCCTACCCTTTGTTGATTCGCATGAGTGGTTGCAGAGGGACAATCAAAACACAGCCAAGTTTATGTCATGACTCCTTGTCTGGGAACATAGACAGACACTACAGTGAATTCAGGCTGTTTGAGGCCAAGGCCAAAGAAAATCCCTGCTTGGTGCTAAGTGTCCTGGTGTGATGACTTTGAGAGGCAGCTCCCTGAGTTTAAAAAAACAGCTTCTGAGTTTCTTATAGTTCTCTCATTAATGGGAATAACAGAGATAATGCGGATAGCCAAGGACCCTGATTTGCCTGTAAAGTGGCCCTGGTTTAGGTTTATTGTTGCCCAAAATAGTAAGTTGCACTTCTCTATATTCTTCAAAGGGAATTTTCTTAGATAGCAAGTTGGAAGAATGGGGAAATTTGAGACTTTAGAAATCCCACTTGTGAGAACAGTGAATAGCGAACATTTCTTAGTACATGAATATTTTAGGTTATGTGCCCACTCCCCTTTGTCTAGGAATCTGGTGAATGACTGATTCCATGTACATCTGACTTGGAAGATGACCCCTGGCTTATGTACCAACTCAAGACCACAACTGAACAAAAATGAAAGACAACTTTCCACCGCTGTCCCCCCAGTGAGTTATACCTCAGCGTCATTCACAAACCAATTCAAATCATTTAGGAGTTAGAACAAAACCCCTATGGAATCAAATGTATGCCAATAACTCAAGACAGAAGTGATGAGTGTTTTTTTCTTTATGAGTCATGGTGGGTAGGTAAGGAAATATAGGAGTTCGGGGGGGGGGGCTCCCATTTTCTAGCAAGTATCAATCTTGTTCTTATATGTGTTGAAGAATAGTAACTTGGTATTCAAAACAAGTATAAAACTTTTTCAGTTCTAACTAAGTTTTCTGAACCCTGGGACCTCTCTACCCACCACCCTCAACATGGGTTTGAAGCTCTTCACGATTGTTACGCCATTTTGTAAAATACATGGTTGTATTGTGTACACATATGAGGTTTTAGCATATTTTGGTTCCTTGAAGGTACAGACTAGTCAACTTGACAGCTTACAGCTACACTACAGAGCCATGTGGTTAATGCTTGTGTAAAGATCTAAGAAAAAAATGATTTATAAATACATAATTGATTTCTTGAAGTTAATTAAAACTTTCACAATTTTGAACAACAGTGCCTCTGAGAATCTAATCTCATACTAGTAATAATAAAAACTAATATTTTCTGACCTTCATAATTAAATAATTAAAGTCTAATTTTTGAGGTATTTAATGCTTATGCATGATAAAGCCTAAAGAAATAATGTTTTCAGCATTCCCATGAAACTTACAGAGACAGATTGCCACAGGAATATTTTCTAAATGCTTATTTATATTAGAAAACAGTATAAAATCATCTTTACTGTAGACTGTGGACCTTTGACTCATCCAATATGAATAGATAAGACTTTTATTTCTCCTTTGACATGCTTTTTTTTCCCTGAGGAAAGAATGCAGAACTTTTTGGGGGAGAAAACATGTAAGAACATGTTAAGTAAATGTGATAAAGCCCAGATATATCCAAAGTCAATAAATCATTTCTGAACATAATATTTGAGGAGTCTCTGACATAACTTGAACTAAAATATCTTTTATGCCTACGATTGAAATGTTACTAATTGGATGCATCAAAGCAATATAAAATCAATCTGGATATATTTGATAAAAAGAGGACTGTTTGAATTCAATTTTAAGCCTTTGATTAATATTTGAGATATTTTTCTCGATATAGAGATAGACAAGACACACTATGAGACCATTGGGCTAGAAAAAAAATAAAAGTGCACAAAAGAAGTTAACTTTAAGTATCTGTGTAATGATTTTTCTATTAGTGTAATTTTACAACTCTAACACACACTTAGCAGTGAATTCACTTCCAAACGTTGAAGCAGGGAGTTGCATAATCTGTATTATGCTTAATGTGTTCAGGAAAACTCATGGGGAAACAGATCGCAAGGCCTCCATTACTCAGATTGGCTCTCTTGGTCAAAACCAATTTGCTGAGTAATTGTATGCTTCTCTATCAATTTGGTATGATGAATTCTCATTGGTTAGGGAACATGGAGCCAAACAGAACCTTAAACGTGTGTGTAGCTCTTTGTTCCTGGGACTGGGTCTGAGATTTAAATGTGAAAACTTGGTTTTACCTAGGGCCAAACTGAATTCATAAAAGAACAGGAATGAATTTTGTCTGCCAGTGGGCTTGGGGGTTGGCTATATTTTTCATCTCTGAGGTGATCTTTCTGCATCTGTTGTTGGCTGAAGCCCCCATGTGTTGTGGGGGATTCCTGACTGCTTATTGTACAAAGAAGCTATCCAATTGGATTAGTCCTGTACCTTCATCACAGTTTCTACAAACCATGGCATTAGTTTCTTTCACTACTAACTCACAGCATTCATGATGTGATATCAGAGGTGAGTAGCATATGTGTATCATATTTAATATTTAAAAAGAAACAGAAAAGCTATATGAACATCCTCCTTCACTAAACTACTCAGTGAGTATGATTTCTTAGTAACATGAAGCTTTTGAAACATTGATTTATTGTATTGAAATAAATGAGAAACTGAAATGAAAGACCAAGTCCTTACACTAAATATTTATAGTTAGAAAATAAATATTCTCATTAGTTTTGCAGTTTGGAACATTAATTATAGAAGGAAAGATGAATTAGCTTTCATTCCTTATATATCACCAACTTTAGATGGCATAAAATCTTTGGTTTCCAACTCATGTGCTTAAAACTGACAATCCTTATATCTCAGTACTAGAATGTATAAACATAAAAGGGATGCTCAAGAAATACACTTAGCAGCTCCCATATGCTCTCGGAAGTATTGTG
This sequence comes from Myodes glareolus, assembly GCF_982192425.1. Taxonomy (NCBI): domain Eukaryota; kingdom Metazoa; phylum Chordata; class Mammalia; order Rodentia; family Cricetidae; genus Myodes; species Myodes glareolus. The sequence goes on from NC_142040.1 coordinate 55,653,714, forward strand.
TTATGGGAAAGAATACAGGAGACTGGGATTTCCGAACTGCTTCCTACTTTTCCATCTGCTCCTGCAGCAGTGGTGATTTTACTTTGCTCCTCCGTGTCCACCTCCCAGCTTTCTGCGGTGATCACATAAAATAACATATGTGAAGATGCTCGGTAAGCTATTTAACACTGTACCAGTTAAGGTGCCATTGCTTTGTTAGGCTTTGGCACTATGCAGTTAAACCTGACTGGCTGATCATGGGATCATAAATTTCCAGGTATCTACCGGGAAAGCTGCCAGCGAGGAAGACAGTCTCATTCCTTTTCTGTGATTTGATAAGATTAAGACTTGGGAGAAAGCTTCAGAAATAAACTTAGAAAGCCATTGCCTCAAAGCATTTATATTAGAGAGACAGAAAAAGGACTGGGACTTAAAAGTGAGTTCAGTAGGTTATGGGGGTTGCTGTATGAGTCAGCTAACCCAATTCTGACACTGGCTGGTAGTGATTCTCTAGCTGTTCACAAAAATAGGCCTAATGACTATTTAGCTGTAGGGAGAAAATATATCCAGTGAAGTACGATCAAGGCTCCACGTTTCTGAACACCTTCTATGGAAAGGGTGGGGAAAGGCCAGAATGTCCTTTCGTCGATAGAGACTTAAGCAAGAAAGAGAATGCCATGGGCCAAGTGACGAGGGAACGAAAGAAGACCAGTCTCCTCAGGAACATTATCCCTTCTGTCCTGACACAAAATATATTTTACACAAAAACAATCTCCATTAATTGTAACTTGTGAAAGGCTCTGAAATTATAAATGTCATCTTTAAAAATGATATTTTTGTCCTCAATGGACAGATGAAATGCTCCTCAATCCAATTACTAGCACAACTATGTTAGTATTTTACTATGATCGTTATAACCTTTTTCTGAATGTGTACTTTTCATAAATCTGATTTAATTCCTGGATTCCCATAAAATTGCCATCCCACACCTCTGTTATATTTTCTGCAGGGCTCAATGTGCCAGATTCCTCGCAAACACTTCCAGACAGTGAATATAAATTCACAGTGACAGTAAACATTTTTGGCATTTGTTAAACCAGGAAAATTGATTCTTGATGGGTGCTACTTAGTTTTGATTGGTTTGAGACAGCAATACTTTACAGGAAAATCTTGTAAAATTGTGCTGCAATGCTGGGAGAAGATGACTTTGTAAACAATGTGAGCGCTATAAACCAACAGGGCAAATGAGGTGGGTCCAAGTTTAACAAAAGTAATCCTAGGAAGAACTGTGGTTCCATAGTATTTTATTATTTCATTTCTTAAGCTGTAGTTTAGATTTTGTTAATTTATTTAGTCCTTTGTGAATCTCTTTCTTGTATTTCACAACACCTTCCAGCATTGTGGTATTATAGAAAGAGGAAACGGGGAAGAAACTGTGAATACAAAGAATGCCTGAATTTCTCTTTGAAAAATAAGTAGCAGGGATGATTTTGAGCTGGAGACCTTTAGAGCGGAACCTGTTACGGAAAGTGGGGAGAAGAAAGCAAGGAAGGACAGGAATTCTTTACTTCTTGAACTTAGAATGACAAAGCATAAAGCGCTACCCCAGGTTAAAGCATAATAGTAGTTTAAAACTTTTCAAACTGTATGTTCTATCCCTTTAAATTTAATGAACATTTTATTAGTAATACAGAAACAGTTGCTTTTACTTTTGGTGCTTCTATATTTTTCATTTTATTTTTGATCTTCTAATGCTATCATAACATTTCTGCTAGTGACAATCTGAACATCTATCCTTGTATTCACAGATACCACCCCACCCTTAGTCTGGGAAATGTCTCTCTACAACAATTGGAGACGATTACAGAAAACCACAACTAATCAAAATCCAGAGGTGTGGAGCCAAGTCCTCAGGGATACACCTACAAAACACCCCTCTGCCTAAGAATTGGGGAACATCGCTAAAGAGTCAGAAAGATTGTAAGAGTCAGAGGATCGGGGGCTGGCTGTGGGATTATGTCTTTTAGCTGTATCAGAAGCTATAACAATACAATCACACCAACATGATCGCCTAAACATGATATGGGTAAGGACAACAGTAGCAGACATGTCATACTGGATGGGGAAAGCCCACAAGGCCTTGAAGAACTACCCAAAGAATGACAAGAAACAAGAAGTGATGGGAGAGGGAGAAATAATCTTGTTTGGTAAGAGCTTACTGATTTCACGATACCCAATGGTCAGACCTGAAAATACAAATAAGCATAGCATTATATAGAATGAGCAGGTTACAGTTAGAAATATATATGTATGCATGTATATATGTATATGTGTATATACATATATTCATGCAATAACAATGAAAAATAAGCCATAAATTTGAAACAGAGGCCGGGTTTGGAGTGCTTCTAAATTCTTATTCATTACAGTGCTCATTGGTTCTTGTTCAATGGCTTCATTTTCCTTCCTTCCTTCCTTTCTTCCTTCCTTCCTTCCTTCCTTCCTTCCTTCCTTCCTTCCTTCCTTCCTTCCTTCCTTCCTTCTTTCCCTTGTCCCCTCCTTCCTCTCCTTCTCCCTCCCTCTCTCTTTTCCTCTGTAGTGTTCCAATATGTTATGACAGAAGAAGCTCAATCTCATGTAGACACTACAAGTCCATTTCCATAACATATTAGTCAATTTCATTCAGTAACTTAGCATCCAGATACCCACAGATGCTTAGCTTTCTCACTTAACCACAGAGACCAAACTTTTGAAACTATTTAGGTATGCTCATGAATATTATTTGAGTATAGTTGTTTTAATCATTTTGTTCCCATTCATATTTTCTTCAGTTTCTTGCTTTGTCTCTTCCGTTATTCATATTCATTCAGCCTTAAAGGGTACGTTCCGTTTATTTAAAGGGATTCTCATATTCAGGCCCCAATTGCTCTTATAATAAATGAAAAATATCTATTATATTTTTAAAAGTGGCATGGATGATTAATCCAGGTACAAAGCCATATAAGATACAGCATTGGGATAATATTTACAAAAACATTCAAAATAGTTTTTAATGGCACCTGATTTCAGGAAGATAGGGTGCACTAATACTAATTTAGAGAAAACTGGTTATTAAACTTTCTACCAACAATGAAGTTGAAGTTTTTCCCCTTTACATGTATTTTGGCAGAATAACAGGATTAAATACCAGAATTAAACCTCTGGGTTCTCTCAACCATAATGAATAATGGATTTTTAATATAACAATGTAAATGCCACAATTCCACAGTCTTAAATTAACATATTTAAATACATAGCCATATGGCCAAATTCTATAAATACATTTTCTATCATTTTTTTGGAGTTTTAAGCAATCATTTGAAAGTTTACTCTGAAATACATCATTGAAAACATTGTTATGTAAAAAACACTGTTAGGTCTAAGCTAAGTGATAATCTGGAATAAGTGGACAGTGTCCTGATTCAGAGAGAGAGGCCTGCTTTAAGTGCATGCCCATCCATCTGCTCCCCCTTACTGTGTTGACAGGTACACACCAGTAGTCATGTGGATCTAAACAAATAAAATATGATTAAGTTCTTGATTTGTATTGTGTATTAATGAAAATCCACAAAACTTACTTTGTTCTTAAAGACGTTATTTCAATAAAAAAGAAATTGAAAAAGTATCATTTTAAATTTAGCTTAAAAAATAAGTCAATTTGTATTTTTAGCTCTACCAGTTTACCTTTACCAATGGGCCATGCCTGTTTCAACAACATGGGCAGAGGCTGCTTGTTCATTCCAGGATGCCCAGTTCTGAAATAATCATACAAACTGTAGTAGTTAAATTACTGTTTAGCCTATTAGCTTAGACTTCTTATAAACCCATTTCTATTATTCTGTGTGTTGTCACAAGGGTGTAGCTTCATTGGCTACATGGCATCTCCCTGACTCTGCCTTCCTCCTCTATCTGCTTGGAATTTCTGCCTTGCTTTATTCTGAGAAGCCCCTGGACAAAATAATTTCTTTATTAACCAATGGCAATAAAACATATTCACAGCATACAGAGGGTAATCCCACATTACCTCCCCTTTTCTGTCTAAATAAAAAGAAAGGCTTTAACTTTAACATAGCAAGTTTACATACAATAAAACAGTTATCAAGCAAGAATTATAGTTACAATATTTAGTCCATTTACATTTGGCAAATTAAGGAAAATACTCCATCGTCTATCTTATCTTTCTGAGTCTACAGGTTTATATCTAATCTATCTTTTATAATTATAACTATCTTAATTCAACTCATCAAAGACCACAGAAGAATATAATGTTACCAAAGTTAACAGGAAGTGCATTGTAAGCAACTTCCTAAATTCTAGAACTGATAGAGACATCTTGCTGCCTGGATAGTCACCCTAAGTTCTTCTGTAACTTTGGGGCACCCATCTTCAGCCTACAGGCCCATAACAACTGGCAAATTTTTCCATGAAGCAGGAAATTAAAAGACTATTTTGCCACTATTGGCAGTTTGTCAATCACTTTCTTCTGTATCCTGCAGAATGTCTGGCAGCCTCTTTCATGAAGCAGAAACCCTGAAGGACTGTCTCAACTTCTTTAGGCAAGTTCAGCAGTCATTTTTCTGTGGTGTCTGCCTATCCAGTTTACACAGCTTACAATAAAGCAGTCCAGGCAAGAGCAGTTTCTTGCTCAAATTGTTAGCAGACTCCATGAGGAGACTCTTCAATGCTCATCATCCCCTTGAAGTAGATTGGTGCTGCCAGGAGCAGATGTGTCTCATTGTCATGAAAAGTCCCAAGTTTTTAAAACATTTTAAAGGCCATATTTTGTAGGTTTTTGTAAGGTTTGAAGATTATCTATCTATCTGAAATATATCTTTGTACATCTATGAAACCTAACTAACCTGACTACAAATTTGACTATTATAAATGACTCTCTATTAACCTATATTTCTTAATTATACATTACATTTTTAAATGAGTTGCAAAAACACAAAACATTAATCAAGAGCAGAAATGTACATATAACAAAATTGATATTAAGTTTGTATCAATAGACCAAGATCCATGCCAATGCAAAATATTCATCTCTATAGCATATTCCCCCCTTAAATGTAAGTAAACATTTATAAACAATATTTGGGAATTTGTGCATAGTTCTTTCCAATCTGCTTTCTGATTTTTGTTGGGAAAGTAATTTTAGGGTTTTATGGAGACCTTTTGGGTGGTCTTGCTCCATCAAAACACATTAGTCTGGAAGGAATCCAAGGTTCTCATCTTCTTTGAAAACAAAAACATAACCTCTTTTCCAAAGTAACATATTCTTAGTCCCAAATTTTAAAATCAAGACACTATTAAAGTATATATGTTGGTTTAGATTATCAGTCTGTGCAACAAAATATCTCTGTCCTTAGCTCATTCACAGTCAAAATATTTAAAGAAAACACAATAATATGCATAGTCCAGACTCTGTGTATTTTTCATCTTTATGTGGCTTATTTTTCTTTACTCCTTTAATCTATGACTGTCTGTATTCTGTCTCTTTAAAGAATTCTTTTTTAATTAAACCATTTGCTTCTTTTTATAACTATTTTTCTCTATCCAGTCTATGTACATTTATCCAACACTGTGACCCATCTAGAGGTCTTTTTCATCTGAATCCGTCTTTATTGCATATGCTATTATTTTTTGGTCAGGAGTACTTTAAAGTGGTAAGCAGTGTGGTTGCAGCATCCCTGCATTCTGGCTTTCTCTCTTTCCTCATTTCAATATGATGGAGGTACCATTACTGCCAGTTCTGGTGACCACCAAGTAAGAGCGGTGATCACCACTTTAACTCTGAGAAAAAGTTTGCAGCATACAAACTCGTTTGAGCTGAGTAAAAACTAAATCTGCCATGTAGCTCAGTAGTGCACAGCCTGGAAATATTTCTGTGCGTGGTATTGGGAATCTGCCATGCTCTCCTGCCTGTGCATGCCTAGCAGACCCGATCCTGCCACCTGCCCAGGCAGGGAATGCTGAGCCATGAGCATGGTCTCACCTACTTTTCTCCCTAAGTGGGTACATAAGCATCTGGATCCAAATGGGCATTAGTTCCTCCAAAGAACCAGAGCTCTCTCAGGTTTTTACCGGAACGTAATCACTTACGTTGGCGACTATTAGTAGCAGAGGCTGCTTGTTTGTTCCCTGCCACCCAGACCAGAAATTATCACACAAACTATATTAATTAAACCACTGCTTGGCCTATTAGCTCAGTATTCTTATTAACTCATTTCTATTATTCTGTGTATTGCAGCAAGGCAGTGGCTTATGGGGTAAAGTCCTGTCTGATGTCTGTTTTGTTCGGCAGCTACATGGCATCTCCATGGCATCTCCCTGACTCTACCTCCTTTCATCTACTGTTTGCTTGGAATTCCCACCTTCCTCTACTCTGCTAAACCACTGGCCAAACCAGTTTCCTTATTAAGCAATGTCAATAAAACATAGTCACAGCTTACAGAGGGGAATTCCACATCAGAACAATATGAGTAGTATTTGTGAAATAGAAACCATTGACTATAACACTAACAAGAAAATGCATGAATCAAACCTGAATTTGCCACAGTGTGGATTTATTGTAGAAAACGGCTGTGATGTCTGTGTGATCATTAGGGATGGTGGGCAAAATGCATGAGGGAGAAAGAGCATCTTAGGGTGTAGGAGACTTAATTTAGGTAGTTGACTTTTAATTCCCTACCCCCTTGAATGCCTCAAAATCTTTTTAACATTGGGGATTTGTCATCTTAATTTAAACACTTTCAGTTTCAAAGCTCTAATTATACTTTATATAATTCATGTTTTTTTAAATGCTGTTTCTTCCTACATACAAACATTTGCGTATTTATTTCAGATGTTTAAATATTTTAGCATTGGTAATAGGAAAAAAATCCCGATAATGACTTTATAATAACCTTTCTGAAAGGGAATGAAACTACATATTATAAGTTAAAAAAAACTAGTCTTGCGACTTCACTGCCTCATTTTTAGTGAGTTTCATAAATGTAAAGTGTATGCTTAAGCAAAAGTCTACAGTGTTTGCACGCAGAGGGTGACAATAATCATGGCCGCATTGTACTGCGCTTAGAAATCACAGTGGTTATGGGTACTTGACAACTTGAAAATTGCTTTTGCTTATAATTTCATTTCACAGTTTTCATGGAGGGGAGCTCCCAATCCAGTCTTCAGACGTTGCCGGGACAGATTTATCTTTCCATGTCATGTTACTTTACATATACCTTTTCTCGTTGGTTGCCATGGCATCTTTGAGTAATTTCCTGAAGCTGCCTGAGACTCAGTTTCTTTACTTCCTGTATGGGAAGTGTGATTTTGCTTACTGCGTTTGCTCTTAGAAAGATGAAATGAGGAGATATTTTGAGCATTATGAACCCGGTAAATGCTAGGTGAATGCTAATAAGGAAATAAAACGTAAATGGATTTCTTAAATAGTAGATTTAGTACAGAGAGGGAAACTCTGACATATGATATCTGATACATAGAGAAGACAAACTTTGAGTTACATCTTGAAGGCCAGGGAGAAGTTTGAAAGAAAACTCTCGGGTGGAAGAGTAGAAGTGCTGCCCTTCTCCTGCAGGCCTGACCCTGGGGCGAGTGAGCTTTCAGTAGCAACCAAGGGAAGAAGGAAAGCTTGTGAAGACTGAGGCTGCTTAGACTAAAGATGACCAAACCGAAAGGGTTAAGGTCCGGTGCGTGGCACACCCGTCCACACTCCAAGCTGAGCTGTGGAATCTCTGCCAGGAGTAACTGTTTCTGTGGGAAGCTGAGATGCTCCCTGATGGCGGGTGGTGACAGTTTTTATTCAAGGTGATGAATTTACTGTAGAAGAAGATTGCTCTCTGTTTCATGCCCCTCCTGTTACCAATGAGCTGGCACCCACCAAACTAACAACTGGGCCCCCTAGTTCCCACTGTGGCTACGCTTTTGCTCTCGTTCTCTGCCGTCCCCGTGATCCTACCTCCTGCCTCATTTCAGGACACTTAATTAGCACCCAGATTCCTCCATTTTGTTTGTGAAGTTTGGTGTCCCCAAATGCTTTCCCTTTCCTTTACCTCTCAGTGGTCTCTATGACACAGTCCACGCTCTTTCATTTAGGTTTCCACCATAGAGATTTGACCCAGCCTCCTTAGAAGGAGTTCAAGCCTGAGGGCAAGCATAGTGCGACCCAGGAGCTCAGTACAGGTGGACAGAAGCTAGCGAGCGGTGCGCTGAGGCTCACAGCACCAGCCAAGAAATGCAGAGCTCACTGCAAAACTCTATTAACGGGAAGGGGATTCAAAGAAAACAATTGAGAGAGAAACACTGTGCCTTGTTTATCACAGCAAAGAAGTCGGGAGGGATGCTAATTAGGGGTCTGAAATAGGTACTTGTTTAACGTGCGTAGGAATTACATTCCAGCCTACTTCCAGTATTCACATCATGTGAGAGACTGGTTTTATCTGGTTCTGAGATGAGGAAGGACTGATGCTCCCAGACCGATGCAGGTGTCTGTACAATTGGAAGGACCCGGGGGAAGAAAAGGCCAAGGAAGGTGTATAAACAAGCTACGGTAGCATATCCTCTCCCATGCGCTTCTTAGAAATGAACAGATTTGTTACATAGGGAAGAGAAGAATAGCATTGGGAGGTAAGGTTAGGGCCAGGAAAAGCAGGCCTGTAATGCCAGGAAAGGGATTTGAATTGGTTTTTGGGCAGGGGAATGACTGAAATCTTTTGGGCATCGATGTGTGTGAAGATTAGCTAGCTGGCAGTCATCTCTGGGCTGAAATACAGCAAGAGAAGAAGCAACGAGACCAATTAGGGTACCTTTTATTCACAGAGACGACACTGCATTTTAGCTCTTCAGTGACTGACATTTAATAGATGTTTAATAAATATTTATGTAATGAAAGAGTAAACTAATTAAATATGAGTTTCTTGGATCGGGAGATAAATTTAAAGCCAACTCCTCTAATGCCCTACATATTGTGTTAACTTATCTGACAGCTTTTCTGAATCTTTCCTGTCACGTGGAAAATACAGCCTGCTGAGTTTGACTGGTGTAGCGGCGCTCTTCCGATACTAGGAAAGTTTCTGCTTATAATGAGTTGGAAGAGAAGTTAATTGTCATTGTCCCCTTTTCCTGCATCTAATGATCATGTGTCCATCTAGGTCTCTAGAATTATAAAATGTGGCGCACTGTCTCATTGAGATCTTCCTTACCCCAGTAAACCAATGCAGTCTTCTTGCTGAACACTCTATTAGCATATGTAGCTCAGAAATACTCACTGTGCCAGTAATTTGTTATGAATGTCTTAACGAGGTTATCAGTGCAGAATCCTGGGTGCTTAGAACACAGTCTTTGCATCTAATAGGTGCTCTGTGAATATTCATCTCCCACACAGTGTTCTATTTATAGCTACAACATAAGATATGCTACTCTAGACATTAACATTACGGCAGTAAACTGCAGTAAGGACTGCTCTTCTACAGAGTTCACAGTAACATACGAGAGTATGGATGGAAAGTATGAGGGCAGCACATGGAAACATGTGAGTGGTCATAGATGTAGCAATACAAACAGCACTGTAGGAGGGAGGGACAGAGGGAGGGAGGGACGGAGGGACGGAGGGAGGGAGAGAGGGAGGGGGGGAGGGAGGGAGGGAGGGAGGGAGGGAGAGAGGGAGGGGGGAGGGAGGGAGGGAGGGACGGAGGGAGGGAGAGAGGGAGGGAGGGAGGGAAGGAGGAAGGTCTCTTTAGACAGAGTACTCAGAGTGGATGTCTTATGGAGAAACACTTGAGAGGAGAATGGCAGAAAGACAAGTGACAAGGCAGACAGTTTCCAGGATATCCAGGAAAAGAATTTCCCTATCAAAGGTAGCAATGGTTACCCAAGTTGAATTGCCTGTTCCTAACAACAACTACAAGATATCTGAACCTTTTTTAAAAAAAATTCCAAAACTGATTAAACACAGAATGAGCAAGGAACAAAAGGTTGCATTAATATGTTTCCATAAGATTGAACTGAAATAGGAGAGTATTGACCACGGAGTCCAAAGCTTGTACAGTTTAAGGGACCTTGTGGAAGAAAATACCAGCTCAGGTACTTTCATTTTGCATATATGAGTATTTGGTCTGAGTGTAGGCATGTGTACGACACACATGCCTGGAGGATAGAGAGACCTGAAAGGTTGTCGGATCCCTTAAGCTGGAGTTACAGATGGCTGTCACTCACCATTGTAGGCGGAAGTTTCTGTCCTGCATGCCACTTTCAAGTACCATGCAGAAGCTTAATAGTAATTATAAATCCTCAGCATATAGCTCATGCTTGTTACTAACCAACTCCCACAAATAAATTCACCTGTTTATATTAATCTACATTCTGACATGTGGCATTACTTCTCTTTCATCTTACACCTCCTGTTTTCCTCTCCGTGTCTGGTTGGCAACTCCTCTGATTGCATTGCATTGAGTCTTGAACAAAAATGAAAAACAAACAAACAAACAAACAAACTGCATTCTCATTTTCATTATTGCATTCCACCAATGAACTATGTATTTGAGAGTAAAAAAAAGCATCATTTTTTTTCTTACATCTCCCCTGTTTGTGACCTAATAAGGAAATGGCAGTTTGAGGTTAACATTGTGGCTTTTCTAGGCGAGTGCCTAATTAATAATTGTAAAACTCCATTCCAGCATGAGGAAACCAGGTCATTTTGGGAATGTGAATAAAAGATTTGGGTGAAATTCAAGGGTTCTCATTTTAGTTCTGTCATTTACTGCCTGTGGGAACAAAGGGAAGGCCAATTGGCTAACCTGCCAATCACCCAGCTCCATCAGTTCGTACCTGGCCAGCCTTTGGAGACTGGCCTCACTTGAACCTGTTAGAATTTCCCTTTTCAAGAGAAAGGAAAGCACTCATAACTTTAGTTTAAATCTATGGAAAGTGAATGTCTCATTTTACTTTTGGTTCTAGAAATATTTATACTGAAATGGAAGCTTGTTTCTTATGTTTTAGAAAATTAAAAATATTGAGAGGCTTTGGATACAGTTCTTGCTGGAAGAAATCTCTAAGACCAAAACCATTTCTTTTTAAAAAATATATGCCTTAAAGGGAAGTTAACAAAATGTTGATAGAATTCTATTTCCAACAGTTCAGCCTCTTCAAAATAGAGCAATGAATCTGTGGAAAATTACAAATAAATAATACATGAAATAAAGATTTGTTGTCATTGAAGATTATTTAGTGAACCTACCTTCCATTTAAAATAACTAAATTGTGAATATAAGAAGGGTATTATGTACAGTTTTGGGAAACCTAGATTGTATAATCTTGCTCCAGAGTCAAACTTTTTTTTCACCTCACGTTTCCATGAAGTTACTGCAGAATGTGTGGTAGTGTGGAGTTCAGAGCTGAACTGCTGCTTGCTTTCAAAATAAAACCTTAGTGGAACATGGTCACATTCATCTGTTTCTGTATTGTCTGTGGCCATTATTGCGCTGTTATCATCAAGTAACTTTGAAGGAAAAGGTAAAGTCTGATAGAATATTTGCCACCACTAACACTATAGCAACGTCTGCACTAATTAAGCTTGTGACAAGTTGGGGATTCATTTTCTAGTGTATTTCAAGTAAGACCTAAGGAATGGAAGATGTGTCTTCATAATTCATGTCCACAACTTTTCTCCTGCACTTCAGAGGCTTCTGTCTTCTGTCCCATTGTCACTGTCAAACTTTCTAGAGATTTCTCATTATTTCTTGAAGGCCATAAGCCTTCAACCTTCTGCTTCTACTGCTTCATTTCAACTTAACTCTCATATTGTTTATATTTGGGGATTAGGGGCTAGGCATCCTTATATTTCATCTACTCAAACCTAAACAACCACATCAATGACAATGGCTTCTTCCTTTGTTATGGCCATTTAAAAAATTAATTTTTAAAACTTATTTATTTATTAATTAAAATTTCTATCCTCCCCTCCTCCCCATACCCTCCCACTCCCCCCACTCTCTCTCCTCCTTCCTCTCCAGTCCTAAGAGCAGTCAGGGTTTCCTGCCCTGTGGGAAGTTCAAGTTCTTCCCCCCTCCCTCCAGGTCTAAGAAGGTGAGCATCCAACCAGACTAGAATCCCAAAAATCCAGTACATGCAGACGAAACAAGACCCAGTGCCATTGTCAATGGCTTCTCAGTCAGCCCCCATGTCAGCCACATTCAGAGAATCCGGTTTGATCTCATGCTTGTTCAGTTCCAGTCCAGCTGGCCTTGGTGAGCTCTCATTAGATCAGTCCCCTTGTATCAGTGGGTGAATGCACCCCTCATGGTCCTGACTTCCTTGTCCATGTTCTCCCTTCTGCTCCTCATTTGGATCTAGGGAGTTAAGTCCAGTGTTCCAATGTGTGTCTCTGTCTCTATCTCCATCCATCGTTGGATGAAGGTTCCCTCTGATCCTGCCTTCCTTGCTCACGTTCTCCCTCCTTCTGCTTCTCATTTGGATCTAGGGAGTTAAGTCCAGTGTTCCAATGTGTGTCTCTGTCTCTATCTCCATCCATCACCAGATGAAGGTTCTATGGTGATATGCAAAATATTCATCAGTATGGTGATGGGCCAAGGTCAGTTCAGGCACCCTCTTCTCTGCTGCCCAGAAAACAATCTGGGGACCTCTCCTTGAACCTGGGAACCCCTCTAGAGTCAAGTCTCTTGCAAACCCTAAAATGGCTCCTTTAGTTGAGATATATACTTTCCTGCTCCCATATCCATCCTTACTCCCTCCCCCCATGCCATTCCCCCATCCTCCCCTTCTCTCTTCTCTCTAACCACTTTCCCTTACTTCCATTCCCCCACCCCCCATGCACCCAAGTTTGCCTGGCAATCTTATCTACTTCCAATATCCAGGAGGATAACTATATGATTTTCTTCAGGTTCACCTTCTTATTTAGCTTCTCTAGGATCACGAATTATAGGCTCAAAGACCTTTAATTAAGGCTAGAATCCACTTATGAGTTATTATGTACCATATTCCTCTTTTTGGGTCTGGGTTACTTCACTCAGTAAAGCGTTTTCTATTTCCATCCATTTGCATGCAAAATTCAAGATGTCATTGTTTTTTACCGCTGAGTAAAACTCTAATGTGTATATGTTCCACACCTTCTTTAACCATTCTTCTATTGAGGGGCACCTAGGTTGTTTCCAGGTTCTGGCTATTACAAATAGTGCAGCTATGAACATAGTTGAACAAATGCTTTTGTAGTCTGATAGGGCATCTCTTGGGTATATTCCCAAGAGTGGAATTGCTGGGTCCTGAGGGAGGTTGACTCCCAGTTTCCTGAGAAACCGCCACACTGATTTCCACAGTGGCTGCACAAGTTTGCATTCCCACCAACAATGGATGAGTGTTCCCCTCACTCCACATTTTCATATTCTCAATCCTGACACAGCAAATCTCAAGTGCAAACATTACTCTTTAAGACCATATTATTCTCCCCATAACAACCTAAACATAATGCAGTAATCTCACAAAATTCTTATCACTTTGTAGTAGTATCATGTCTCTGGTAACACAGCCTATGTCTGAACTGCACCTCTATATTGAACAATTCTCTCTTTTTATAATACGTCAATTATCATGTCCAAGGCCCATTCTATTATTCTCTGAAATGCAGTATAACCTCTTTTTCAACTCACATATAAGGTATCAATAGTGAGTGACTCCACCTGTTCACCTTAAGGCATTGCACCCATACTCTAGCAGCCAAATTAAGCTTGGGGGACACAGCTATATCAGTCACATCTCAAACTACCGTGGTCTCTGGGAATCCTCTATATGGTAACTAATAAATTTTCTTGCTTTTCCAGATGACTATTTCATTGCACAACTGAGCAGCTTCTTAGCACATTTTCAGCCTCCTTTCACCCCTTCCTCAACACCAACAAGCCTAACTGATTTTTAGGCTGTCACACGTCTGAGTAAGATCCCATATTTCCCGGTCTCCTTTGCAGCTATTGATGATCCCATGAGTATTTGAACTAAAATCATGCAAGTAGAAACCTTTGCATTTCTAAGCAAGTCTTATGTTTCTAAAATAGAAACTCCTTGTTGTAGTATCCTCTTTCCTAATCTTGAAACAAACTAGCAACAATGTGTTAGTTAGTGTGTGTGTGTGTGTGTGTGTGTGTGTGTGTGTGTGTGTGTATGTGTGTATGTGATGACGGGGAATGCAGTAGCCACCTTACAAGATCATGTGATTTAACTTTAGCATTCTTATTTTTAAGCAGTTGAATAATTCCTAGCAACTTCCGAATTCTGAAATTTGTTGAAGCCACCATTTAATCTAGAGAACTCATAAGTATAATTTCCAACTGATGCATTTCTGTTCTTCAAATTTCTTACCTCATTAACCCTCCCTACTCTTCAAACTAATCATTTGCTGGGAGAAAAAAAAAGAGCAGCTGTCGGTGGCTTTCCTCATTTGCAGCAAATCTGCTGACCTAATTCTATGCAGTGGTATCTACGCTTTCCCAGTCTGAAGCAGGCTTTGCCTTCCCCCAATCAAAGATCAATGTCTTATACATTTTTCATATCGTTCTAGAGCACTTGAGTCACTCTGACTATCCTTTTGGTTCTTTACCTATTAGTTCCATCATCTCTGTCAGATAATTTTTACACAAAAATGTCTCTTGAATCCCTCATCTTTAAGAAAATTAAATAAATTTTATACTTCCAAGGCTGCTTCTCCTGCTTTCTGCCTCTTAGTGGAAATAAATTTCTCAACATTCAAAGTTATTTCATATATTACATCTTTTTCCTCTTTCTTTCCTCAACATACTTCAATTTGACTTCACCTCCCCAGTTTCAGTGAAATTGTTTATGCCAGAATAATTATAAAATTTCATGTCGCTAAATCTTGTGATCAGGATCTTTGTTCTCCGTGTATTTGATACTTTCGTACTGTGTGACTTAGGTACATACTCCTCACCTTCCAACACCGTACTTTAGTTTCCCTCTTATTTGTCTGGACATTCATATTAGTCCTGATTGTTGGCTACTTGATTTCCTATAATATATTTTTAGTTAACATTTTAGTAGGTTTCTACAATTGTTTATTTCTTATATAAACTGTATACCTAGATGTAGCGCTCTAGTTCTTAAAATGTCACACACACATACATACATATGCACATGTGCATGCACATGCACTAAAACTAATATATTGGATAACTTAGGAAATGCAAAAATCTATTGCACAGAATTTTGGAGACTAAGGTCAGGGCCCCAATCTGACATCTGCTGAGACCCCATTTTACATAGATGGTATCTCATATATTCTCAAATGACAGGACAAAGCAGTTCTACAAGGCTTCTATAGACCTCTTTCTGTAAAGATATAGGTCCTATCCTCTAGAACAATTCTTCATAACTAAATTACCTTCCCAAGTCCTAGCTAATCAATACCAACACATTGGGAAAGGGTTAGATTTCAAATATAAATTTCATGGGCACAGAAACATTCAGACCATGACAATGATGCTAAGCTGCCTCCAGACTTCTCTGGAATATTTCTTAAATAGTTCTTGTTAGAGTGAAAGGCACTGCTGTTGTCTCAAATATAAAACAGTTAGGTTCTTCTCTCTCCTTTCTCATGTGCAACCTACTTTATTGTCATCTTGACTTAATTTCTACTGTTGATTTCTTTACAACCACACCAGTCCCAACCGTTTCCTTCTTTTACTTAAATACGAGAAGCAGCCGCTGAACTGCACTCTGCCTTTTACTCTCCTCCTTATTGGGCATGAGCAAGTTGTGAATTAATGTGTACGTATTGACATAAATACAGCCATGTCAATGTCTCAGACCCATGGGGATGGCAAAGCCCTGCCTGAGTCAGACTCAGAGGAACGGCAAAACCTTCCTCTAGTCCACATTTGAATGTTAAGGAACATTTGACCTTCACCCAAAACCAGTGTGTGCAGAAAGTATCAATTACAACTTTCTGGATCAGACTTTTGACTGTACAAAGAAACTTTCAACCATAGCTTCCTCCCCCTGGATGATGGCCTCCTGAGACTGCTCCACTGCAGAGACCACCTACTGAGATTAGCTAACCTGCCCTTTTCTGCCTGTACTGGATATAATAATATTCAATATAATACATAATGCTGTATATAATAAATGCACTGAATTGTCAGGCTGGTTGTGGGTGATTCTTCATCAGAGTTCCTTGCACTCCTGCTCCCAGGTTTTACCACGTGTGTCTCTCATGTCTTTATTCTCTGTCATTCCTATTAGGTCAGTTCCATAGCTTTGCAGGTTATGACACCTCCTTCCATAAGGACCTTTTAAAAGGTACACGGATAATGCTTCTTTTATGTTTTCAAATTATCTTTCCAAAATATAGCGGATCTAATGGCCTCTGCCTCAACACTCGTCCATGGATACTTCCTCACCTCTGTTCTACTGCTCAGAGCTAAAGTCCTCCTGGCTTGGAGGATTGTGCAAAACAAATCACTCTTGTGTGTTCTCTGTGTAACCCTCACTTATCCAATTGTGCATGAGTATCCTCTTTTCAGAGCTATCTCCTTCTCATCTTTCAGAGGGTGGGCAAGTAACTCTTCCTAAGAGAAATATTTCTACCTTATCAGCTTAAGTGTTGCTCTCATTCCAACCTGTTCTCTTTTATCACAGAAAACTGTTCATTTATATATAACAACCTATACCAGTTTGAAATAACAGCGTTGTTACTTTTGTTGTTACATTGTGTGGTTTTCTAATCGCATAAATGTAGACACAAAGATAGGACTCATGCGTTCTACTTATCACAGTAGACAGATTTTATTAAAAAGATAGCATATACAATTGATTTTTTTATTTATAAATGTTTTAAATCATTCAATAAGTATACACGTTTTCACAGAAAAATTCAATTGTATGATAGTTGGTTACATTCAACTGCCTATTCCTTAGTTTCAAGTGTTTAGGATGGAGAACTTCATTTTACTTATGTAATTTATTATCAATTTCACATGTCTTGTTTGAAGTACATACATTCTTCTAGTATTGGGATAGAGCATATAAATGAAAGAAATAAAAATTAGCAATTATATACCCCAAATTTATCTTAAATCTGCCTTTTAAAAATCAAATAGGTAGTCTTTGCTCCAGTATATATTTTTCACGTCTTTATAAAAAAAATCAGGTAACTAGAGCAGTGGACATATAACTGGGTCATCAGTTCCTTTCCATTGATCTATGTATCTATTTTTACGGCACTGCCATGCTGTACTTATTACTTCAGCTCTGAAGTATGATTTGAAACCCGGTCCCTCACACAGTATTCTTTTTGTTTAAAGTTGTCTTGGCCATCACTTGCCTTTGCTGCTTTCATAAAAACTTTTAGATTTTGCTTTTTCTAGGTCTATCATCTATGTTTCCGGAATTTTGCTTGAGACTTCACTGAACCTGTATATTGTTTTCATTGTAATGGTTATGTTCACAAGATTCATTTTTCTAGCCCATGAGCATGGGTGGTTTTGCATCTTCTAGAATCTACCTCAATTTCTTCATTTGGCATCATGTTAGACTCATGTCCAACATGTTCTCAGTTTTTTTTTTTGTGGTCACTGTAAGGGATATTGATTCCATGATTTCTACTTCAGTTTGTTTTTCATTGGAATATAATAATGCTACTGAGTTTTTGACATTAATTTTGTAACTTGTCACAAGGCTAAGAGATTTTTTAATGAAGTTTTTAGGGCTTCTTGTGCATATATATATATATATATATATATATATATATATATATATATATGATCTTCAAAAAGGGATTTTTTATTACTTTTCTATTTGTATGCTTCTTATTTCCTTTTCTTATTACATTGTTCTAGCTAATATTTCAAGTGATATATTTAATGGAAATGAACAGAGTGTACACCCTTGTCTTTTTCTTGATGTTATTGGGAATGTTTTGAGTTTTTATTCATTTACCTTTTACTGAGGAACTATTAGAAGTTAATTGCTTCTGGGAGGGAGAAATATTCCTCTTTGAGGTTGACTACTGGTAGATCTCCCATGTTCAGTGGGTGGTCAGCTTCCATGTATGCATGGGCATCACTAACTTATCTTATTGGGTTATCTAAAGAGAAGTCATGAAGTGAGAAAGGATGCATGCTAGGTTGAGATGCAGAGGAGTAGGAAGGAGGGAGAGTTAGGTAAATATGAAAATACTTAATTTTATACATGTATAGAGTTCTCAAGTAATAAAATAATCAACCTGAATGTGTATCCTTTCGTCCTTTGAAAACTTATCTACACTCATCTCTCCTGCTCCCCTCTCTCATTTTCTCTAATACTATCCAGGGCTTATATGTCCTGCTCTTAATTATTGCCGGATAGTCCATTGATTCCAGAAGCAGACCACACATCCTCTCAAATTCCACAATTACTCTGACAACCAATAATTACTTGCTGTCTAATGTTCAGAAAATTGTATCATC
This sequence comes from Myodes glareolus, assembly GCF_982192425.1. Lineage (NCBI taxonomy): Eukaryota > Metazoa > Chordata > Mammalia > Rodentia > Cricetidae > Myodes > Myodes glareolus. The sequence continues at coordinate 55,672,205 of NC_142040.1, forward strand.
CATCAGTTTATTTATCATGTGCAGAAGTAGTTTCACTATGACCAAGTTATGTCAGGGACAAATAATGTCACTTCTATATGAACTCACAGAAACAGAATGCGGACATCACTCACAGCAAGAACAACATGGAGTAATATTCTTTTTCAGCTTCTAGGTACTACCTTACCTCATTAGTCGCTTGTTTATTTACATATGGGCTCCAGAAGTGAAATTAATCCATCCACCATTAGTGTCTATAAGTTAGTCAATGTGATTAGAAGTGGTTATGTTTAAATGTACAAAGGCAGTTCCTGTGTTTTGTAGGAGGTAGTGACTTTGGAATAGATCTGGCCAGTAGGTGGTCTTTAATCAACCCTGATTGAATAAACAAACTTCAGAATCTTACACATCTCTCATGTAATTTTAACTAAGATGCTTGTCACATCTCAGTCAGTCATTGCTACTATCCTTGGTAGAAATAGCAGGTGCATCTAGAGCAGCAGAAGCCACTACAAGCAATGCTGCTACAGCAGCATCAGTATCGTCAGCTTCGTCAGCAGCAGCAGCAGCAGCATCATCAAAAACCCAGTATTAGAGATCATTTAAATCAAACGCCTGCAGGAGAACAACTTCAGAGAACGTAGTGAGCATATTTCTTTGCCTTTTGATCGTAAGCTCAGTGATATTTGCCCGAGTCTCTCTGTTAATAGTGACATGTCTCCACTTCACTTCACCTGTGAAGAACCTGCCTGGGAATTGATGAATCTAGACGAGAGGGTAGCCAATTAGGTAATGGCCTCCAGCAAGAGCGGACACTATAGAAGACTCGCCTTTGAACTCGTGGAGTTGAACTAAAGGGCACAGGTGTTACATAAATCAGAGAGAAAGAGCAAGGTTACACCTGTAGGTTGACCAGACAGCTATATTTTCCCAGCTCAGATAGCAGAGTGCTATAATGATAGCTAATACAATACTCAGATTAATTAAGAAATCTTGACTGCAATTATTTAGATAACTCTAGAGAGTAGGGGATTATTATCTACAATTAAAGTGTTAATTTTAGAAATGGAGATGCTGTCTTCAAGGTCTCTGTCAGGAAATAACTCATGGGAAATCTGCTACTAAAAGATGCAAAAGTTTATTGGCAAGGGAAGCTATCAAGCAGGACCAGGTGTTATAAACTTAAAGCTAGAGATATGATATCAAGTTTATTAAGTAGATACAGAGAGCATGTCACAAACATGTCTGTAGACCTGCCTCCGTGAGAAATTGCTAACCTCCAGTTCTGTTATAGCATGACTGGGAACGCAATGTCTAGCCAAAAAGAATTGATGATACTGTAGGCCAAACTGTTCCTAATATATTATTATTCAAACTTTTGCCATAACAGAGAACATCATTCTGTTACGCTGTGTGCAATGGTTGTGCTCTGAAAGAGCAGGTACAGCAGACAAAGAGTATCTAATGATTTCCAAGGTTACAGGCTTTTATCACCATTCATCTCTGGGTCTCATTATTCTCTTTCATCTTCAGATTTCCAATGATTAATATAAATGTAACAATCTTATAATTAAACAAGAAATAATCGTGTATGAAAAGTCACATTTTATTATGTTATTGTATTTCTTTCCTAGCGTTTAAGTACAGCGAAATTGCCTTGCTGCTGATCCTCAAGATCCAAGGAACGTTTTGTGTAGTAACAGTCACCTATTAAGTTAGCTATAATTATTTTATCATTTAATCTGTTTTTGAAGAATCAATGGGACTGTGGGAAACCCAATTCTGTCTCTAAAGTGAACAAATGCTATGAGACAAAATGCTAATTTCTGTCTCTCCTAAGTTTTAAATCTAAGAAGTCTGTCTTTATGGTGTCCATTTTCAGCAGATAGTGAAGAAGGTTGTGCTTAAAATCTCACAGGAACATCTACTTTTTATATGCTCATCACACAGACGTGGCCAGTAAAGGACCCTCCGCTAATGAAAATACTGAGTTTAAAGTATGAAGTCTTGATGAAAGAAATGAGGTCAATTATAAAACAGCTCTCATTTATGAATGAAATAGTGGAGATCACATTTGTTGTAGATATTTTCAAACATTGTGGGCATAGTTTTAGGCCATGATAATTTATACATGTGATTCTTGTGCTTTATAAAGCATTTCCATCTAAATTTTCTCATTTGATCCCAGACAGCTCTGTGGGACTAGCTCAGCCAGGGTTTTTATTATGTAAAATGGAACCAAAACTCATGAAGTTTTGATCTCCCTTTCATAGTTAGTAGATAACAGAACTAGGATTTGCTAGAACAGGAAAATCTCTCCATTATCTGTCATTGCCTTTGTTTCCCTAAACAAGTAGTAGTATTGTCTATAAATATAATCATTATAGATTGAGAAATGAGTTCATTAAAATTTCTTCAGAGGGGGCTGGCAAGATGGCTCAGAAGTTAAGAGCACTGACTGCTCTTCCGGAGTTCCTGAGTTCAATTCCCAGTAACCACATGGTGGCTCACAGCCATCTGTAATGAGATCTGGTGCCCCCTTCTGGTGTGCGGGCATACATGGAAGGATGGTGTATACATAATAAATAAATAAATAAATAAATCGTTTAAAAAATTATTCAGAGGACTGGAGACCATCTCAGCAGTAAAAACCGCTTGTTCTTGCAAAGGATCTAGGTTCAAGTCCCCACATTCACGTGGTGACTCACAACCTTCATGAATCCAGCCCCAGTGGAGCTGACACCCTCATCTGGTGTCTGCAGGCACCACATACAAGTCGTGTAAATACATACATGCAGGAAAACACTCACACACAAAAGAAAGAAAAGTCTTTAAAAATATTTTCAAGTTTTACCAAATAACTCATAGACAATTCATGAAATATCTTGGGTAGTAAATTGTTCCTCACTAAAATGTCCTCTTAGAGCTCATCTGGAAGTAACCCTCTGTATTATTTTAAACATTGTGTCCTCTGGCTTCTATCAGGGTTAAGTGGCAGCTGTCTGTGCATTAATGAAGCACAGAGACAGTTTTCTGTCCTAAGGGGGAAGAGATCACTGCTTTTCAACCTTATCCTTTGAACTATTTAATTTTACAGCCACAAGAGTCAACCTTTATTCTTTTTAGCAGGTGTTCCAGAATTTTAAAAGCATAGAAAGCAGAAAAGTTCAGCCTCTAAATAGACAGTTTTCTTCAAGTGTTATATCTACATTGTTTTACAAGGTGGCGTTTGTTCTGTGGTTAAAAACAACTACATCTTTCTATGAAAAAAAGTACCCTAGAGTTCCATCTCTTTTCTATTAAGAATTCTATGATTCTAGTCAAGTTCTTAAGTTCCCTTGTCAGAAATGGAAGTGAAATATTTTATTATTTGATATGATTCAATGTGTCATTATTAGTTATTGAGATGGTGGGGTGAAAATGGCATTTTTAAAGATTTCCTTTAATTTTTGTTAAAGGTCGTAATTAGAAGAAATAGGTTTGAGTTCTGGTGGAAAAGATAAAAGAAGTGGTCCTTAGCGTACAGACTCAGCTTGGCTCCCAGAGTGAGGTCTTGTTATTCTCTGGCCAGACAAACAATTTCACAGAAATTGTTTCAGGCAAGTCTGCTCCAAGATCAATGAAGGGAGAACCAACAGGGCTGTTTCCTAGTTCTGTCTGAAAACACAGAGAATTCATTTTCTATGCTACGCTCAAAATATCATGTGCTCTTATTTATCCAAAACACACAACTACTATTTTTTTTACTGACTTTTTTTTTGTTCTGGTTTCCCTTTCTGATCCATACAGTTTATTCAGACACCAGTCATGGCTGTTCTCTGCCTTTTGATGGGGTATCACTGAGTGAACATCTCCTTACTTAGTCTTCTCCAAGTCACTCCACCAAGGACAGAGCAGCAAACAAACCATTAAATATTGATATGTCCATAGTGGCACTTTGGTTTTGTTTCAGTCTTCTTACTAGTTCTTTGAAACTGAACAAATTATTTAGGTCTTGAGTCTTTGGTTTTCTCTATTAAGTGTTGAATTTTGTCTATGTTATCATAGAGTATTTGTTTTATTTTTTCTTTATTTGGCTGATTTTCTGTAATGGCTCTTGTCTGTAATCCCACCACTTAAAGGCCAAAGCAGAGGGATGACCGTGTGTTCAAATCAAGCCTGTGCTATATAATGAGGACCATACCAACTAGGGCTATGTAGTAAGATACCTTCTCAAAGGGACAGTGCTATTTGAAAAATAAAACACAATAAAAAAGGCATTATTCCATAAGTTTGGCTGCTAATTGGAATTTTATGATTGGTGTGGGACAATGGTCTGTATTCTGTCAATTATATTTTAAATAAGCACTGATTGGCCAATAGCCACAGAGGAAATATAGGCAGGACAACCAGACAGAAAGTAGAGGTGGGTCAAGGGGAACAGGAGAATTCTGGAAAGATGGAAGCCCATTCCTCTGCAGTCCTGACCCAGTCTTAGAAGAAGCAAGATGTGACAGCCTCTCTGAATAAGGTACCAAGCCACATGGCTAACACAGATAAAAATAATGGGCTAATATATGATGTAAGAGTTAATAAGAAACCTGAGCTAATGGGCCAATCAGTTTATAACTAATGTAGACCTCTGTGTAATTTCTTTGGGACTTACAGGAAATGGGCAGTACAGAAACCTCAGACAACAGATGATTGGGCAGATTTATAGAAATTTTATTGTCACCAAACTCAGACAGGACTCTACTGCCCCCAGCAATCATTTATTGACAGCTCTGTCTCAGAGGGTACACTGAACAACACAGCCACAGAGGTGAGTCAGGTATCACTGCTGCCACCAAACAACACAAAAACAACTCCAGGTATTTGCCAAGTGTCAACTTACCCATGGTCCTCAAATCTGTACCTAAGAGCACATATTTGGGATTTATGGCACAGTCCTGACAGTGTTAAGCCAACTTATTTATTTATTAAAAATTTCCACCTCCTCCCCACCTCCCATTTCCTCCCTTCCCCCATTCCCCTCCCTTTCTAATGCTAAGAGCAGTCAGGGTTCCCTGCCTTATGGGAAGTCCAAGTTCCTCCCCCCTCCGTCCAGGTTTAGGAAGGTGAGCATTCAAGCAAACCAGGCTCCCACAAAGCCAGTCCATGCAGTAGAATCAAAACGCAGTGCCATTGTCCTTGGCTTCTCAGTCAGCCCTCATTGACAGCCACATTCACAGAGTCCAGTTTGATCACATGCTCCATCAGTCCCAGTTCAGCTGGCCTTGGTGAGCTCCCATTAGATCACACCTACCATCTCAGTGGGTGGATGCACCCCTCACAGTCCTGTCTTCCTTGTTCATGTTTTCCCTCCTTCTGCTCCTCATTTGGACCTTGGGAGCTCAGTCCAATTTCTATTTGACAAAATGGATTCAGAAAGAATTACAAACTTGGATAATTCCTTTATTTAAATGAATCCTCAGAATGTATAAAAAGCTGGTAGTTGTAAAAGAAAAAGTTGAAAACTCTGCTTGTTAAAAATTTTAATAAATTCCCAACTGTTTGAAAAGTTTAACAAATTAAGATGGACTTATAGACCAAGAATATATTATGAAGATATGAAGGATACAAACAGCATAAATAATTCTCTTTGTTGTATTTATGTACATGTGCTTGTGTGTTCACACATGAATGAACTTTTGTGTGTTGCTTCACCTCACAAAGAAAACCCTTGGTGTTTAGATATATGTGGAACATTTGTAGAATTCGAACTCACCCTGTCTTACAAAGATAGTTTAAAATGTTAATGATTTGTGCATGTGGACAACATTTTATGGCTGATTTCCTGTGATTTTAATAATCTTACCTCTCAAAGACTGAAGCAGAAGGATGTCCTTGTGTGGCAGTCAAGCCTATGCTACATAGTGAGGACCAGGCCAACTAGGGCTGTATAGTAAGACTCTTTATCAAAGAGAAAATTAAATGTAAGTTATAAATCTGGAGATTTTGTCGCTTTCCAGATCTTCATGTTGTTTTGTTCTCTCTGCTACAATGTTAAAAGTTGGAGGATTTGATGATAAGGTACTTGATAAAAAGTCATCTTTTCTATATATTCTACATCCTATGAGATTCTTCCAGTATGTGATCTTAAGAGAGCTCGAAAAAATGACTAAAAATCTATGCTGGATGTTTGCCTTTATAAATTACATTTTTAAGAAACTAAATTTTTTGGCTATGTACAAGACCCTTTAAGAAGAGACCAAACTGAGAAAAAAAACAACAAACAAACAAACAAAAAACTTAGAAAGGTGGTAAACACATGGCATCAAAACTGGGTCAAGTAGGTACAACTTAGTGACCACAAACTCTGGCTGGTCAGAGCTCGCGGGACTGTGTTCTCTGTTCCTTCTCATTAGACATTTAGATCCATGCTAAGTGATTCTATGGGAACACAAGGTTCCCAGCTCAGTATGTAAAGCAAGAGTAAGAAAGCAAACCATTCAGGAAAATTAACAGAGACGTTGTTAATTAAACCCAGAGTTCTACAAGAACTCTTTCCTCTACTTCCCACTCTCAAAATACATTTGCAAGCAGGAAAGAAAGATAATGGCAAGAAAACAATTCTCTTCCATCCTCCACATGGGAAAACAGAGAGAGAGAGACTGAAGGGTGTTTGGAATTGAGTACAATACAGCTACATCTCTGTAATTTAAGCTTTTCATTTGGCATTGTGAACATGGACGTCCAAATCCGATGAAGATGATATGGAAATTAATATTTTCAAGCATCTGTCCGTTTTTCTTTCTTACCACTCTTTCCACAGCTGCTTTATGATGATAAAATAGTATGATAAAGAACAGAAAATTACTGATTATTTTTAGGTTCTATATTTTTATATATTTAGGTTTTATATTTTTAATATAAAAATATTAAAGTGACTCATATTTGTTTTTTATTTATTTTTATTTTATGTTAATGAGTGTTTGCTTCTCTGTCTCTCTGTCTCTTTGTCTCTGTCTCTCTGTCTCTATCTCTCTCTCTCTCACACACACAGACATACACACATTTACACACACACACACACACACACACACACACACTGCATATGCTTATGTGGTGACTACAGAGGCCATAGGGTGCTTGGATCCTCTGGAACTGGGGTTGTCAGAGGTTGTAAGATACCTTGTGGTTCCTGGGAATCAAACTTGGGACCACTGCAAGGGCATCAAGTGCACTTAACATAGATTATTTAGATTGTTTGATTTTATTGATTTATTTATTTATTGTGTGTGTGTGTGTGTGTGTGTGTGTGTGTGTGTTGTACAGGTACCTATGGAGGATATCAGAAGAGGGCATCTGATTCCCCAAAACTAGCTACAAGTGTTCTGAGCTTCCTGGAATGAGCATGGGTCCTCTGGAAGGGCATTGAATGCTCTTAATCAATGAACACTCTCCTTTCTCTAATTTCTCTCAAGTTACCAAATCAATACAGATTCAGTGTAAATTATTATAGAGCAAAGACTAAAATATTACACTCAAAACTAATTTGTTTTAGAGAAAATTTAGAGCGTTAGATATGTATGAAATAATTTTCTTCTTAAATTTTTTATTTTGCCATCTTATAGATGTCAAATATATGAACACTATACTTTAAATTCTGTTATGTATGGTAAAATATAAATCATAGTGATCAAAGGTCTGGGTTTTAATTTCCTTCCTTGTTATAGAAATGGGTATTTGGTAATAGTCTACTATAATGTAAAATGATATAAATAATTTGCTTGACAATATATCCATATATATATTCCTTTTTTCTACTAATTTTTACCTTACATTTAACAGAAGTGTAATTTTAGTACACATTTTAAGCAGAAAGATATATTCCTGGCTATTGCAGCTACGGGCTACAAAATGCCTGTAAGCTCCTCCAGACCTGCAATGTTCCCATATTATTACTAACTCAATAAAACTGGTTAAACATTGATTTAGGAAAAAATGGAAATTGATTCTCATTTCAATTTAAAAATAAAAAACCCCAAGGAATGTAGAAGATCAACTGACTGAGTTGTTGGTTTTTTTTTTCTTAGTGTTCACAGGTTGGAATTTTCATTCAATTACCATTTGAACTGTGGTCATAACTTCTTAAATTGTGGTGCTGTGTTAGTCAGGGTCTCAGCATGGAGGAGATGACAACCGATTGGATAATTGAGGAGAGTTTAATAAAGGGACTGTTTTCAAAGTCATGGCATGGTTTAGGAATATCAGGAAGCGATGCTGAGTCCTCTGGGGGCACACCACCCCTGGGGCTTGGCAGGATTTTCGGGAGGTGTGCTTCCCAGAACACAGAGAAGGCGACACATGCAGAAGACTGGCTGACTGAACTATTCTTCCTTCCAGGAGCTGGTTATAGATGGATGCAGAAAATCAATATCCACACTTCACTTTTCCCTATTTTGGGGGTTCTTGGGATGCTTCTGATTAGCTAAAGTCAAGAATAAGCCAGAGGTTGAGAGACCCTGTTGATGATATCATGGTGTCTGTCCAGTGTTAATCCCCAACCATAGAGTTTAACAGGGAAGGGCCAAAATGAAACCTGGGAGCAAAATAGAACAGAGGTCCAGTACAGGTTCGATAACTTAGTCATGCACTTGGCAAACATTTACTGAACATCTTCTCTAAACCATGTACTCTACCAAGAGGTGAGGATACAAAGATAAACAAATTTAATGCTCAGAAATATAAAAATCACCTTAATTTATTTCTTTTATCTTGAGATTAGTAGATTTCAGAAGGAATCAGGGAGAGAAAAAGCAGGTAGAAAATTCACTATGGAGAAAATGGCGTTTATGAAACAAAATATTCATTCATAAAAAGTATAGCAAGAATGACTCCCCATTCCAGCCTCCATCTGGTCCAAAAGATAACGGCTTATAAAAATACTCTGGACCAAAAAATTCCCATAAATGAAAGGAGAACCTAAGCTATATGAGGACGAGCAGGGAACTGATTCATGCCTAATAAACCCTGCAATTAATAAAAGCCTGTTCCTGGGCAACTCCCTCCTCTGGGGAGCTCTCGGGCTTTTATTGGCCTTGTCTAAGCAGCCTTATAACTCCTCTGCTCTAGGAAGAATGGAAAAGTGTGTCAGTGGGGTGAGCATTCTTTCTTTCTCTTCAGTACCTTGGATACTTTAGCAGTGATTCAGTGCTTTGCAGCTCAGTCTCTAGGGCAAACAAATGCTTTCCTATTTCACAATTTCACATGGCGAAGAGAGAAAACTTCTCCCTGCTTGCCCTGTGCCAGGGATGCTAACTTTATAATTCTTCTGGTGAGTAACTTTTAAGTTAATTCAGAGGATATTAAATAAACTTGAATTATTGATGAACAGCACTTTCGTAACCTCCCCCCTTTGGCATGCAATTGGAGTCATAATAAACTGTTTTATGACACCGATCTAAACTGAGGGTGACTCAGAGTATGGTGACAAAAATGCCCCACTTAATAATTGATTGTTTTCTTATTTCAATGTCAGTTGTTCTTAGAGAGAGAGAGAGAGAGAGAGAGAGAGAGAGAGAGAGAGAGAGAGGATCTGGCTGCTTATGCACACATTGTATCTGTTGGGATTGATTTTTCCAGGTTCATAAAGCCATAGTGAGCTTCTTTCAGGCTGTTGCTTATCTGTCTCTTTTAAATTTGTCATTAAGGCTGGCAGTAGAAGAGAGAGGTTATAGAGCGTGTCTTTCTCAGCCAGGCTGGGAAAAGAGTCTCTCATCAGACTCCTTAATGTTTTGTATTTCTGAGTCTCTGACAGATGGATGACTGTTCGTAGCTAGAAAATGAGATAATTAAGTGTAACCTAGATGTCAACAGGGATTCCCTGACCCTTTAGACTTGCGTGGGCATCTGTTCATCACTGATGGGAACCAAACAAACCTCAAGGCTTCTGTGAGTTGACAAGACTCTGGCCCCATGTTTCCGGTATGTTTCCCTTTGAATTCCTTTTAGTCCTGCATGCAGTCACTTTGATGGCAGTGATATACGCCCAACTCAACTCCTGAGCAACTATCTGAAATACATACCCTTTATATAGTGTATCTGCTGGAAAGATAGGATAGCCGTGGTATCAAGACATTTGTGGTAGAAATGACAAGTTGAAACCTTGGATATTAAAATGTTACCAGACTTCCAGGAAATTTCTAGTGACCTCCATGTCTATTCATACAGATTCAAACGCTTTTATCATTTTGTAACTTCTGCCACTGAAACCATCCTCTTGGGATGGTGTATTTTTCCCCAAAGACAGGTCTAGTCCTCACTCAACAGGGCAAATCCATTTTGATTAGATTAATATTTTCACCTTTCAGTCATGAGGAATTTGCTTCTGAATAAGATAATCTAGTATATCTTTTATTGTTGTTTTGTAAACTTGAGAGACAGAGGACAAAAGTTCAAATTACATGATAAGGTGATTACAACTTCGGCAGCTATGTTGCCTTAATACAGATGTGCTGCTGTGTACTGAGATGACAAGGGCTTCTGAAACCCTAAGCAGGTGTACCGCTTTTCAGGTAAAGGCAGTTTTACAGAAATACAAGAACAATTAGGGGAATGGATAATATTTTAGGTTTCTTTTTGTCTTCCTTAGATTTTTTTTTCACTTTTCTTTTGTTCCTATATGTTGAGTCCTCAAACAACGTGGGAGATGATGTAGGTTTTTGCTTTTGTTTTTCAAGACAGGATTTCTCTGTGTAGCCCTGGGTGTTTTGGAACTCACTAACTAGGACGTTGACCTTGCTCTAAGAGATCACCTGCCTCTGTTTCTCAAATGCTGGGATTAAAGGCATGCACCACCACCATGCCCAGCTGAGGATATGGCTTTAAAAAAAAGTTGAAAAGCATTACGCTAATTTCTTACTTTCTTCTTAAGTCTGCTCTTTAATTTCTTTAAACTAAACCATACTCTTCCATGAACAATTATGCTAAGCTAAAGTAAAAGTCATCAAACACCCAAGTAAGTGAGGAAACAAAGGAGGACAAAGAGGACGCCAGTCATCTATGGGGAAGCTCTCCTCTTGGTGTGTGATTGGAGCTGTAACAGCTGCAGAGGGAAAGGCAAGGTATAACTATTAGAGATGACCTCACAGTTCTCTCTCCGATCTTTGCTATTCAGTGTATACATTCAATTGAGAAGCTCCAGGGTTGATGGCAAAGTTGAGGGCACAGATTTCAGTGTAACAGAAGACAAGCTGGGTCAGAGGTCATGAGCAGAGCCCTTTCAGTGTTATTAATGAAAAATAAACAAAAGAGAAGGCAGATGCCAGGAAATGACAAGGGCTCTTTAGGATTAAAGGAAAAATAAGTGAAATTTGGAGGATTACACCCCTGGCGTTTATTCTTTAATTCTTATTGAAAACGCGGTTTCAGAATGAATATTTTGCTGCAAGAACAAAGTAGGTGAATCTTCTGAAATCTAAGGGGAAAAAAATGTTGATTATCACTGTCACGATCGATCTGGATGCTCAGGGTTTGTAGCTACACATTAGAAATCACAAGGGGAGGGGTGGGTACCGCCACCTCAGGACAATGGACAGCGGCAGAGAGACTGAAGAAGAGTCCTGTGTTAGGAAAACCTTGTTTTCATAAAAACTTTTTTTTTTTTTATTTTTTTGGTTTTTCGAGACAGGGTTTCTCTGTAGCTTCAGAGCCTTTTAAAACATTTTCAGCAGCTCAAACCCCTTGTGACGTGACTACACTGCTGCCGGCTTGCCCTGTGGCTTTCCAGCGTTAAACACGAGGTTACACACACACACAGGCCAACAGTGTCCAACATGTAGTTTACATACAAATCAAGAGAGACTGAGTTAAATCAAATCACAATCTGAGCTTCTAATTGCTCTGTCTAAAGTACAAGTGGATCACTTTGGCAACTGTGTAACTGGATGAGGGGTTTTAAGTTATTTGCTTTCAGAGACCATGACCTATAGTGCAGATGCTCACCTTCCTAAAAGCCTGGTGGACCACTTATTGGAAGCATTTCCTATTCCTGGTGCTTACTTACAGAAATCCAATAGGGCCTCTCTACTTCAGCTTTTACTGGCTTCTCTGCGCTATCAAAGGCTGTCTTCATCTGCTAAGGAACATCTGCTCCCCTCTCTGGTCATATGGTGGCCCTGAGGAAATAGTTCTCCAAGGCAGAAGCATATTTCATTAGATTCATGATTTGCAAACAAGAATTTTAAGTTCTAATTAGTACTTTCCGGGTGATTCATACAAAAGAAAGATTTGATTTGCATGTCAATGAAAATTTGCTGCCTTGGAAAAACCATTCTGTGCTATGTAATTAATCTTCGTACATAGTACAGGTTCGCTTTTCTTGTTTTCAGTCTTCAGGAAGCAGATTTAGACAACCTTAGCATTTTTGGATGTTTAATGCATGTATGAGTATCGCATGATGGCATCTTGAGTTTTGTGTGTGGTCTTATAAAAAAGAAAACTAAGCAGTTTTCCCAAAGATCCTTTTCCTTCATTGATATCATCCTACTTTCACTTTCCTGTTCTTATTTTATGTTTGCTTCCTTTATCCTCTTCTTTTCCACATTTTCTTTCCTCTATTTTGTCCCACTCCGCTGTAACTCTCCATCAGAACTATTTATAACTGATGCTTTCTAATTTAGCTTTTATGCTATATTCTCTCAGTTTCATAATGTGATCATGACTGATGAAAGGCTTATTTTATAAATGTCTTCCATACATTTAACTAAGGATTTCTATGCTAACTGCATTTGTAATGATTACATGTATTAAGCAGTATTTGGGCAGTGAGCAGATGCAGTGGAAAGAAGTAAAAACAACTAGAACTTGAGTAATGTTAGTGACAGTCAATAAGATCACTTCATTTCTTAGGTTAGGAAAGTGACAAACTTGGCAAATAAATGATTATATATTATTACCATATTATTATATATGTTTTCATGGTAGTATACTTCATAATCTGAGGTGGGTCAGTCAGAAAGTTTTTCCTAATGGTTTTTTTCTGAATTTTAGGAAAGATATAGCTGTAAATTAGGGGAAATGAAAATTGCTAGTGGCTGTGTTATTGATGTAGAATAGAGTTTGAGAAACAGTTAAATATAGGCAGTTAAGAATGGAGAAAGGCATGAAAAGATACAAACAAAAGCTTCTTTCATGAACTGTGTTGTAGAGATATATATAAGGAAATGCTTTACAGATAAAATGAACTGGAGAGCAGGAGGAGGATTTAACAAATAGAAAGGAAGTCAAAACAAATTTGGTAAGACATGTGGATCCTTGTTGTGACTAGGACTTCAAAGAGTTTGGAATGGCTTTTGGTTGAGAATGTTGGCTGACTAGTGGTTGGCATGACTTGAAAGGTTGGTGAGATTAGACCATGCCAAGTTAAGGAGCTGGGATTTGAACAGAGAGGCAATGAAGAGCCACTGGAGGTTGGTGTTGAGATGTCAGATTTGCTAGAAATGCTGAAGTTCGAGAAATCAAAGGTAAAGTTTGAATGAGTTTCAAACGTCAATGTAATTTCCCATCCAAGAGCATCAAGCTAATAAAATCTGAATGTCTGAGCTAACTCTAAATAATCAATTTAATTTTACAACTGTTGATTTATTTTGTCATTTATGATATTACAAAAACATGGAGATGTTGTTACGAATATATTGATTTGATGTTAGGTATTCCTCCTATATTAAAAAAGCGAACTTTCACAAGTAAAACTGCGACAGTTTGTGAAAGCAAAATTCTTTCAAATAAGAATGTTACAAAAGAAAAAAGTTAGTTTTACCTGAAGTAAGACAATAGTAACTGAGACAGTTCTATTTCTTACATTGGAAGTCTTTCTTCAGAAGCTCAGCAAGACATAAATGCTGTTTAGGCAGGTGAGGACTCTATAGTGATTTGAATAAGAATGGTCCCCATATTTGAATACTTGGTCCCCAGTTGGTGAAACTGTTTGGGGAGAATTAGGAGATGTGCACTTGTTGAAGAAGGTATGTCAAATTAGGAGGTTGAAGGAGGGCTTTGAAGTTGAGAAATCAAATTCCATGTCATTCCATGCTAGCTTTCTATGCCTCATACCTGTGGATCAGCATGCAAGGTCTCAACTACTTCTTCAGCACTGCACCTCCCTGCCTGATACCACACTCCCCTCCAAGACAGTCATGAACTCTAGCCCTCTGAAGCTGTGAGCTTTGAAAATCTCTTTTGCAGGTTTCCTTGGTCATGTTTTTTTTTTTTTTCTCATGGTAATAGAAAAGTAACTAAGACAGTCAGGAGATTTTATTTTCATTGTTTCAAAATTTTACACTAAGAACCTGATAGATACATTGGTTTTGTTTTTCAATGCAATGCAAACCACAATGTTTGTGTGTCAATGTGTCGAGCATGCTTAGCTGTAAATGTGTTTTCCATTATTAATTCATAGTTGAATTCTCTTCCATTTCTATTCATTACTTATGACATTCCTGTGCTGCAAACTTATCCCTCAGATGGCTATCTGCAGTTGGAAGAAGATAGTAACATTTTGCTAAAGGGTTGCACAGAAAGTGGTCAGATTGAGGCTTGAGACCCAAACTGAATTTAAAGTCAAGAATTCCTTTTCACATAGACAGACAACAGGACTCATGGAGGTTTGTTGGTAGTAAGGAATCTGACATCTGTTCAGAGGCAGGGAGTCTACCATGCGTAGATAATGGGTAGGTTCTGGCATGGTCTTACGAACTTATGATATTATATTTTAGGGATGTTTTTTGTCTGTCTGTCTATCTATCTATCTATCTATCTATCTATCTATCTATCTATCTATCTATCTACCTACCTACCTACCTATCATATCTATGTATGTATGTATGTATGTGTGTATGTATGTATGTATGTATCTATCTATCTACCTACCTACCTACCTATCATATCTATGTATGTATGTATGTATGTATGTATGTATGTATCTATCTATCTATCTATCTATCTATCTATCTATCTATCTATCTCCCTACCTACCTATCATCTCTCTCTCTCTCTCTCTCTCTCTCTCTCTCTCTCTCTAGGAGGTCCTTCTGTATTTGTTTTGTTTTCATTGGTTGAATAAAGAAACTGCCTTGGCCTTTTGATAGGGAAGAGCTTGGGTAGGTGTGGAAAAGAGAACTGAATGCTGGGAGAAAGAAGGCAGCAGAGAGAGAGAGAGCTGCCATGAAGCTGCCAAGTCAGACATGCTGAATCTTTCCCGGTAAGCCAAGACCTTGTGGTAAACACAGATTAATAGAAGTGGGTTGGATCAAGATGTGAGAGTTGGCCAAGCGGAGACTAGATATAATGAGCCGGGCAGTAATTTAATTAATATAATTTCCATGTGATTATTTGGGGTGTAAGCTAGCTGGGCAGCGGGATGCAGCCCTCTCCTTACTACATCTATCTATCTATCTATCTATCTATCTAGTACTGGGGATCAACTCAAGTACTAACTATCACGTTAGTACTCTACCACTGGTAATCCCTAGTCATCAGAAAAAACAATTTGTTCTAACTAGTTAGCCCTTGACTCCTTTGTCTTTCACCTCTTCTTGCCAGACAAAGTGTAAACTGGAATCTCTTCCTGGTGATAAAAAGTCTAAGTTCTCTGGTAATATTAGGGACTGAATTTCTCCCAGTGGGCTTATTATCACATACCTCCACTATCTATGCAACTTGAGGCATTTCATACAGTGAATTCTTGCTGTAGACAGTGAATGAACATGTCAAACCCAATCAGTGAGAAGTCTTGAGCTTCTAAATGCTGAACTTAAAAACAAAATGTCCATCCCTTCAGAGGTCAGTCTGTCTCCATAAAAAGTCAAGTTAACTTCTGGATCCTATTGTGTCTTGCTTGTACTGTGGCTGCTAATACATTTTCCTCCTGTGTTACCTGGCATCTCATTCTGGCATCTTTCCTCAAACCTTCCCATAAACTGTTCTTATAAAGGAGGCTCCTCGGGAGTTTCTCTTCTTTTACACTGTTTTTGTCAATGCATTGCATGTTTCTGTTACACAGAATAAGGGGCAACATCTTTGGGCAAAGCCTGCATTCTCATTTCTCCCTCCAGTGTCACCTGCGGGGCCTAAAAGAGAGAATATAGCCCACATGTGCATGTGGATCTGAACAGAAACTGAATGAATAAAAATGATGAACTCTGAAACATTGAAAATATGAATCCGCAAATTCATGTCTTCTGGCTTACATAGGCATTTTCAAAGAGTCTCCAGGTCTGAGGCACTTTAAAATAATTGGGAGAACCTTCAAGGAAAAAGAGATGGGAAGTGCTGTAGCCATTTGGGAAAAGCAGGGAAAGACAAATGGTTCCATATTTGTTAAAGACTGCATCAAGCTGATTAGAACCAATACATATGCCTTTCTATTTCACTGCACAAAAGTACCAAAAGTGGTAATATTTTACTTTGTCATATTTATGAATGAGTAAACAAAGTATTAACATATCTTTAGAAAAAAATATAACATTTAGTAAGTGGTAAAAACATGAGACGTAATCCCAGGAGAATTAATAAACTCAAATATTAAGGCTCACCCCCACCCCAAGTGTTGATGATCAGAGACTTGCATATATTAAGAAGTGTCCTTCCATAACAACCGTAGTGGTTTCTCTACATTTAATGTGCTTAATAGTTAGGTTTTGTTCCCTCTGAGATTTGCCTTTGTGTGTGCACACCTATTTGGGAACCATGGAGCTGAGAATGCCTGAATCACAAATTTGGTGTAAGGATAAATTCATAATATAGTGTTTGCAGTAAAACTGCATGAATTAGCAGTCTGATAATGATTATGATACTTGCACAGACAAATGTTTAGGAAGTCCTTGTTCTAGCTATACGACATTTTCATCAGGACAACTAAATTACTGCCATATGTGGATATAAATGAACATTTTGGGTATTAGTTAGTTACAAACAAGCAAAAGTACAACTTCAAATCATTTTTGATGTGCTTTACTTCTAAAATATTTCTGAAGAAATCATAACCTCACAAGATAGGCCCAAGGATGAGCTGTATATAATGGACCTAGGAAAATATGACTTGGATCAACTGTACTAATTTCTCATTCACAGTGTCCTGACATGAGAGCATCTGGCTAAATTGAATCATGTTGAAATTTTATTTCTGTGGTCTGTGGATACTGGAAACAGTGTTGGAATTTGGAATTATCTAGAGAAGGGGGTCCTAGCATGAAATCAAACAGTTTCCAGATAGAAATAGTCTTCTATCCAATAAGTTGAGGGCTAACATTGTGATGGGGATTGAAAGTTGTCTTAGATTATGCCATTATTATTGGGGAACAAAGACCAAGTTTCAAATGTAGATAACATCCCTCTGTTTCTCTTGTACACAAAACACCAGCTGAATAATTCCTTGTTGAAAAAAGAAAAAAATAATAATATTTATCTCATAGATATGGCATAGAAATATGGTCTGTATGTGGAAAAGTTAAAAAATGCAACTAATAGATTTGTGCATGTGGTGTGTGTGTGTGTGTGTGTGTGTGTGTGTGTGTGTGTGTATGGAAGAAACTCACCAGATGAAGTTGAATAAAGTCCAAGGGAGATAAAGCAATGTTTCCCTGTCGAGGCAGTGTGCATTTGGAAGCTCAGTGTTTGCCTGCAGCATGCTCCTGTGCTTCTAAGGGCAATGGAAGCCTTCTGGGCCAAGTGGAGCTGCATTTCACTGTTCTCTGTAATGAGTCAGTGTGAGCTCTCAACATAAAAACACTTCATAGGATGTGGAACGAAACAGTAGCAGGTTCTCTGAAACTGATATAAACCACACAGATTAAATAAAATACATTTACTTCAGAGCCCTGACAAGGGTTGTCTGGGCTCTGGGGAACTCAGTCTTTGTGGTAATATTTCCTTTTTGTAATGCAGCTTTTCTAATGCAGCCATAACTTAAATCAGAGTGTCTTGTGAAAACCGAAAATGGCATTAAAGAAGATCTTTTTAAGTTATTGGGGAAGTCCCTTCAAGTGAAATTAACTTTAGATCATGAGCAACAATATTTTGCCTATGAAACACAACTCACACATTTCAGATGAGCTCAAATATAATATTTTATTCACTGAGTGGGTGGAAGACTTTAGGAATTACTTTAGGATGAACTAAGATAGTTTGAAGCTATTTTTAAAACCTTATTTCATTGTATAAAGATCTCTCATGTTCTTATTGAAGGTTTGGCTCTGTTAGTAATGATTTCCCACCTTTACCTACAAGTTCTATGATTCATTTCTGTTACAACATTCTCTGTTTTATGAAAAGGGTTTTTTTTTCTTTTTAAAATCTAATCTTACCTGTGATTAGTCTTGCCCTACTTTCCTATGTCACCTTCAAAAAAAAAAAAAAGCGATAAAGCCTGAGTTTCCTCCAAAAATAGACATTATTTGAGTCTCCTTGTTCTGTAGCTGTGGTGTCATTAGGGACTTACTCGGCACTGCAGATATAGAGAAGAAATATGTCATTCGCCTCTGAGGTCAGCCGAGTCTAGAGAGGAAAGAACAATCTGGTGGTGAAACACCCTACAAAATAGCATCTCCGATTCAACGCGCAGAAAATGCCCCGGAATAAAAGCCATCGCCACGACTCCTGCCCACCACCCACTCTCTGACCTAGATTATCGGACCATGAAAAGTGAATCTGAGTCCTTTGTGAAGTAAAATCATAAGGCCTTAAGGCTGCATTGAAATCCAACAGCTTTAAAGGCCAGCTCTTCCAATTCTTGGATTTGCCTTCAATAGCATGTCTTTCTAGTCCTTTAAGGGAACATTTCCTTCCAAGAAATGTAGGGGATTACCCCATGGAAGACAGGCCTGATGTTTTTCCCCTTTCCCCACTGCTGTTTTCTCCTGAGCCTAAGCTGTGCCTGGTACAGAACAAAACCTCTCTCAAAGTTTCTTCAGTTAATGACGATTCTGACGTAGCTCATGTAATTGCTTGTTATTTTTAGCACAACAATACCATCCGTCTTCTTTCCGCTCTCTTCTTCCTGCCCATTCTTTTCTCCTTCTTCTCTTATTAATTCAGTGGTAGGCAGAGAAAGAGTCACACTAGAATAGGAAGTGAGGTATTAGCTCTTTGTACCCTGGAGAGAAATAAATTTGTTTTTGCAATTCACCTGTCCACAGAAGTCCTGATGGAACAGGTTACTTGTTCCTTAGCCATGTGGTCATTTTCCATAATGTCATCTTTAAGATAAGATCAATGAATAATCTATCCAGCATGATTGTGTAAAGACTCAATCCCAGAACATCCATAAAGAACACTGGACCTGCATCTGACATGAAAAAATTCATATTAGAAGTTTGATACTGGGGCTGAACAGATGTCTCCATGGATAAAAACTTCAGAAGATCAAAATTTGATTCTCTATAACCAAAATGTGGCTCACAATCAACTGTAACTCCAGTTCCAGGGGGTCTGACCCCTGTCTCTTCTGACATGCACAGGCACTGGGAATTCTTGTGATACACAGACATACATGCAGCAAAACAGACATTTATATAAAATAACTATGTTTTTAAAAGCCATACCTTACAAAAAGGACTTCCTCCTAGGTCCGTTGTGATGTGGTTGGTTGCACCTTGCTACATAACCACTCTACTACAATCACTTATCTTTCTGGGCACTTTAATCCGTGCTCTGCATGGTTCTCTCTTGAGTTTTGCACACATCTTTGTTGTCAGCCAGCAGGGAACCGGGGACATCAGAACATTTGCCTGGTTTGGATGCTTAGTCAAGTTCATACTCTTCCATGGGTGCTTATGGAAATTGGTTGTTGGCCCAGAGCTCAGCTACCACCTTTAAGTGGGGCCTGTGTGTTTAACCTTTCCTCGTTTGATCTGACCCTCCCCCGCCTCCTCTTGCTCCTCCCCTTTCTCTCCCTTCTTTTCTTCCTCCTTCTGCTCTTCTTCTTCCTCTTCAGTCTCACAGTAAATATTTTTTCCCATTTGTAATTTGCCTAAAAATTGTTCTCCCAATACACACTATGATTTTCTCAGCATGAAAATATTGCATAACTTTTGATTAACCTGAGTTTCTTCCCCAATGAGGCCGGGCATTGGGAAATGTTATCTCAGGAATGAGTGCCACTGGAGAGTAGAGGCCTACTTGAAACCTGTAAGATTTAATATCAGCTGAATTGTTTGCTACCTTTGGAAAACTTCAGTTGCCACGCTATTATTATAATTCCCTTATACATTTGGAATGAGACTGTGTTTTTCATTTCATGCAATACTTAGGGGCATTGAGAAAAGCTTGAAACCAGATTTTTTTTTTCCTTTACAAAAAGTGTGAAGATGGCTGATGTAGTTTTAGTACATATTTTCCTATGTAAATATCCAGAGATACTTCAATTGTCTGTAAATATACTCATTGAAAAGATCCTGAGGTTTTAGTTTTTGTTTTAATAACTTGACATAGGAACTGAAATTAGTCAACAACAGTTAAAGGCAATACAGCAAGTATACCAGTCACCATTGCTTCAATGAGACCAGGATGAATAGTAAACACCATTCAGTACATTCTTTTATTTTAAATCAGCCCACAAAAAGAAATTTGCAGTTCAAATAGTGATAGTATGCATTATTTGAGCACTCATATTTGAATTTTGCCGTTGTCCCAGCAGTAACAGCCAATAATACTATGTATACTTCTATAGTTCCCATAGTAAGCTGTGCCATCTAGCGTGTATATTTTTTATATTTATTTGTTTGTTTTTATATCCTGACTAAAGTTTTCTCTCTCTCTTCTCCTCCCAAAGGGCAGGCCTCCCATAAATATCAACCAAGCATAGTATATCAAGTTAAGACTAAGCACCTCCTCTCCTAACTACAGGTGGATAAGGCCACCTGGTAGGAGGAAAGGATTCTAAAAGTCGCAGCAGAGTCAGAAACAGCCCCTGCTCCCATGTTAGAAGTTCCACATGAAGACCAAGCCACACAGCTGTAGCACATATGCAGAGCGCCTAGATCGGTCCCGTGCAGGCTCCCTGGCTGTCAGTTCAGTCTCTGTGAGACGCTGTGAACACAGGCTAGTAAATTCTGTGGGTTTTCTTGTGTCATTGACACCTTTAACTCCTACAGTCTTTCCTCTCCATCTTCTACAGGATTTCCTGAGCACCACTTAATGGTTGGATGTGGGTCTCTGCATCTGTTTCCATCAGTTGTTGGGAGAAGCCTCTCTGATGAACACTGGGCTAGGCACTACTCTATGAGTGGAGCAGAATACCAATAAGAATCATATCATTGAGTATTTATTTTTTATCAGTCGTGTTTGGGTCTAGCCTAGGTTCCTGGGCTATTCTGCCTATGGCTGTTCTTCCAGGCAATGTTAAGGGTGAGTGTCCTCTCAGGTGTTATTTTTCAAATGAAAGTATTGAAGGAAGAATATTTCCTTATAAGGGATTCAAAATTTGAGTCATAGATGTTCTTTTCTTACATATTTGAATTTGCTCATTTACTTATAAAATTTAAAATTATTTCATCATTTTTTTTAGTAGTCCAACATTCATCTCAATATCTATCAGCTTAGTTCATTTGACTAAGAGCATCTAGGAAAACCATAATTTTATTCCCAAAGTCCTTGGAGCTGAGCATTACTGTATAATAAATTTCTGGACAATGAGATATAAATGATAGTTAGTCTTCCATAGCTCATTGAATGTTACCTTGTCTTTGTTGATAATGGAATGGTAAAAGTGATATTGTCTTTCCAATCTGTTTGATGTCAAAATATCAAAATATCCCAAAGTTCAGCCATTATCTATCTAGTTTTTTTTTTTCTCCAAAGGCAGACACACAAAATCACCATGAT
This sequence comes from Myodes glareolus, assembly GCF_982192425.1. NCBI lineage: Eukaryota > Metazoa > Chordata > Mammalia > Rodentia > Cricetidae > Myodes > Myodes glareolus. The sequence continues at coordinate 55,694,027 of NC_142040.1, forward strand.
TTGGCTTCCTGTATTCTTGAGCTACTAATTCAATAATGAAAATCATTTTCTCAAAGATTTTTTCTGAACAAATAACCAAGTATTGTTCTTAATTTCTTTTTCTATTGGTGTGATAAAATACTCTGACACGGTAAAACAATCTAATAGAGAAAGGGTTTATTTTTGCTCACGGTTTGAGACTTTGGTTGATCATAGCAGGGAAGTCATGGTAGCAGGAGCTTGAAGCAACTGACCCATTAGCATCCGCAAGCAGAAAACAGAGAACATAAATGCTCAGATCCCATTCTTTATTTTATACATTCCAGGATCCTTTACTCAAGGGATGGGCTCACCCTAAATAAAGCTGGATCTTCCCACATTGGTAAGGGAAATCAAGATCTCCCCCACATTGATGTTCAGAGGCCCATTTCCCAGTTGACTCCAAATTCTTCAAGGTTGACAATTACCACCCACTATCCCAAGAGTCCATATCGGTTAAACATGATTATCATCCTTGATTGAATTTGGTATTGGATGATTTTTACTAAATTTTAGCCAAAACATCTCTCTCCTTTCTTTTTTCCTTTTCTTTCTTTTTTTCTTTTTACCATTCTTTCTCTTCTTCCAATTCACGAGTAGTAATGGAAAGCAAAAGTGATGTTGAAAGAGAAATATTCTACTGTGGAGGAGTTTGATAAAAAATAAGATATCTTATTGGTGAATCTGATTGTCTAAAAATATAAAACTAGAACAATGAGTTTGGTAAAGCAATGAACTTAGGAATTCCCTAAAGATTAAAAAGTTATTGAAATATTTTTTACTGTTTTTATTTTAAATTTATTAGCTCAATTTGAATACCTGACACATGCCTCATTTGTAAATGAAAACTGGTCGCATTACCATAAATTTAGAAGGATATTTGGAAGTGTTCCTGAAGACGTAATAGAGAACTACTGATTCACTATTATGTCTTAGACAGATTGGGCTGTTGCTGTCACTGAATAACATCAATATAACATCAGCATAAATTCTGAAGCAGAGAGAGATAATGTATTCATCTCAGGCAGCCCCGTCTTCAGTATTATAATCCATGTCTATGCTCAATTTAGAACATATACACCTTTTTATTAGGTACTTGCATAGGCTTTTTCTTCTGCTGGAAACTTTATCCTGTCTTCACTGATGATCTTCCATCCATTTTGCAGATCTCAATTGAACTGTTTCCCTCTGGGAAGATCATGCTTGTTTATAGGTTCAGTTCTTTCTAATGTCCTTCCACAGGGCCTTGTCTTTCATCAGTCATAAATTACAGTTGCTTATTTGCTTGTCTGCTCCTTTCTAAACTCCCCATACCTCAGAGACAGAGATAGCTTTAATCCCTTTATCCAGAGATTCTTGCCTGATGCATTATGAGTCCTTAAACTTGCTGAATAAAATGACAGTCTATTTAATTAGCAACTGATAATTGTTGAAAGAGCTTTAACAAAAAATAAATTTGGAAATTAGTTGAATGAAAGACATTTCCATCATTGAATTCATTTGTGTGGGTTATGATAGAAAGCAATTTTTTCCTCCCATGTTTTCCATTTTTTATATTCAGTAGGACCCATATAATTTTGTAAATTCTTTTTTGACATCTTGATATGTTGGAGGGCTACCACTCTTCTTTGCCAATCTTTGTTTGCATGTATGAATGTTCAAAGTCAGACTAATTTCCACATAACGTACATTGCATTTGCCTACATAAAGGTAAAAAAAAACAGAGGGCTTGACATGATTTATTGTTGACATATATGTGCAGCCTACTTTAATATGTGAAAACATTTTTCATTAGGTTCCTGAGGGAAGAATAGTGTCTCACTGGCTATACAACATTACTTTTCCCAATTTTGCTTTGTCGTTTTGGTCACCCAATATCTTGAAAAAATGCTCAATATATTTCACAGTATATAATACAGATGGTTTAAAAATATTTAACACACTGAAGCTTTGTTTAACCTTAATTTTAAATTTCTTCTGGAAGTTTTTGGGGGATATAATATTTGCATCAAATTAGCTAAAAGTCAAATTCTACTCTCAGCTTTCGTTTTCTCTCTTAAAATTTATTCTTCTCTCATATATTACATCCCCTCTCTCCAATTTTCACTGACAGCCCTCATATCTTCTTTCCCTCAAATTCACTCCTCTGTTACCTTTAAAAAAAAAAGAACAGGCTTCCTAATGATATCAACTGCAGGTACTAGTTACAATCCCTCATATCAAGGCCAGACAAGACAGTTTAATAGGAAGAAAGGGTTCTCAAAAGCAATCAAAGGAGTCAGAGACACCTCCTCCCACTCTCACAATTAGGAGTCCCACAGAAACACCTGAGCTACATGACCATAAGTTATATAAAGAGGACCTAGCTTAGATTCATACAGGGTTCATGTTTGTTAATGATTCAGTCTCTGTGAGCCCCTATGAACCTTGCTTATTTGGTTCTGTGGGTCATATTCTCATGCTGCCCTTGACTCTTCTAGCTCCTACAGTCATTCTTCTCCATCTACTGCAGGACACATCTGGCTCCACCTAATGTTTAACTGTGGGTCTGTGCATCTGTTCCTGTTAGTTTCTGGATGATGCCTCTCTGATGACAAATGGGGTGGGCACCAATCTGTGAGTACAGCAGAATATTATTAGTAACTGTTTCATTGACTTTTCACTTTTTCGATACTTATGTTAGGTTCTATACTGGGTCTCTGGACTATCTACTCTCTGGTTTTCCAGGTAATGTCAGGTCTGGTTTCCTCTCAGTTTCCCAATCTTTTGTGCAATTATTTCCATTTTTTATCATTTATTTTTTTAGTTGTGCGATAGCATCTCTTACAGCATCATCTTTGATTTACTGTTTATGCTAAATGTGAAAATATATCTTTCTAAAAGTTATCTTGTTCTCTTAAAATATAATTTAAAATTGCAATACATTAGCCTGCATTCTTTATTCTTTTTCATATTTTAGGATATATTTTGGAATATGATGATACATAGCTCTTCCTCTCCCAACACTCATCTGCTAATAAAACACACCAAAAATTGTTTGCTTATATACATGGAACATTTTTTTACATCTTCCCCTCCATTAACTTGCCATGTCAAATAAACTTCAAAATTGTTCAATGTCCTTTTTATTAAACTCTTCTTACCATCCATTACTACTGTGCCATCGCCCTTTCCTGAGCTCCCATCTACCTTCCTGGAAAACTTTCTAAAATGTCTGATCCATTCTCCACGCCCTTGTCTACAGAGTCTTTTCAAGTATTACTTTGGGAATCATATCCTATTAGTTTTCTGCATTAAAACCTCCCAAGTGCCTCTTGGGAAAAGTTGAAGCTTCTTAATGTGAATTCCTTTTATGTCTTCAAACACATCTTATTTCCTGGTCTTCCTGATCTCCTGACCTTTTGCTATAATGGCTCCTTAGGCTGGAGAGCCCTTTCCCTCACCCCACTGCTCCTATACACTTTTTGTGTCTACTGTAGGTTAACTCAGCTCCAAATCTCAACTTCAAAACATCTTTGAAGCCTATCCTCCATCCTTGTCTCAATTAAGATTATTATTTAGTATTATTTTAATAGACACATTACACTTGTATTCATTTATGGAGTGGAAGAGAAAGGAGTGAGTGTTATGTTGGTACACATACACATACATTGTGTAACAACATCAAATAAAGTAAACATATCTGTGAACTCAATCCCTGTTGATAATTTTTTGTGTCCAGACATTTGAAAATTGCTTTCTCAATGATACCATTTGATGAGGAATTGCAGTAAGGATACTGCATCTCTAAACTATTCTAATGATGTCTTCTGACTGGTGAATTGTAACATTTTCACCTTCACCTCTCCTCAGCATCTAGGAGCTTTCACTCTATTCTTTAATTTGATGTTTGATTGACACAAATTGTTCGATACATTTTTCTTTTTGCACCTCTTTTACTTCTTTTTAGCATATTGTCCTCAAGAATATCTATCTATATTGTTGCTAGTTATGGAATATTTTTTTGCTCCTGATTTGTTCTGTGTTTATTTGTTCCCTGATACATATTTACATGATGGTCTTCTTGTGCTGTTGTAAATAATTATGCAATTAACAGAGGAGCAGAAATACTTCTTTGGAAAAAAAATCACCAACTTTTATTATTAAATGAGAAAATCTCATTTTTTACATTGTCACATTTGTAGTAGACATTTCTTTGACATGCGAATTTCAAATTCTTGCATAGCTGGGTTGTGTCACAGTTCTGTCTTTTCTCTCTTTCCTTCCTTTCTTCCTTCTTTCTTTTTTTTAAAAGAAAAGTATAGTGTTGTCGATAATAGTTATGCCAACTTTACAATGTATAAGTGGTCCCCTTCTCTCTTTTCATCAGCATTATTATTATACTTCTCTTTTAACCACAGATGTTCTAGTCAGTTTGAAGTCATGTTGACCAATCCATGAAGAACCCAGATAGCCAAAAGAGTGTGAGCAATGAAACAGAAAAGAAAACAAACAAACAAAAACCAAGGCTTGCTATAACAGAGTCCATGTCTTCAAAATATTTTAAAATCAAGATAAAGTAATAATGGCACACATACAGATAACCTGGCCATAATATGACAGAAAATTTGGAATAAATTCATATATTTATCACTTACTCACTTGAATTCTGACAAGAGTATCAAGGACATCTAGTTGCATAGTTTTATTCAACTTGACACAAGCTAAAGTCATCTGAGAGGAGGAATCCTTGACTGAGAAAATGCCTCTATAAGATCTGACTTTAGACAAGTCTGTGAAGCATTTTCTTAATTAGTCATTGATTGAGGAGGACGTAGTACGCTGTGAGTAATGCCGCCCTCAGGATGGTGGTCCTGCCTTCTAAGATACAGCAGGGTGAGCAAGGCCCATGGAGAAAGTCAATGAGTTGCAGTCCTCCATGGCCTTTGCTTCAGCTCTTGGCTCCAGATTCCTATGCCATTTGAGTTCCTGTCCCTACTTCCTTCGATGATGAACAGTGATATGGAAGTGTAAGCCGAACAAACTTTTTCCTTCCCAAGTTGCTTTTGGTCATGTTAGGACAGACACAAATGATGGGAAGAGCTATGTATTTGTAAGTGTCACTAGCAAGCTGGGTGTGCACATTTGGGAGAATGAAATTTCACTCACAGATGCATAAACCATTCAAAGTGGATTAAAATGCGTATGTGACTAAAAGGAAGCACAGGACTTCTAAACTAAACAGGAGGAAATAGCCTCAGCACTGAGCTGGGAAGTGATTGTTTTGAATTCCAACTAAAAGGTACAGTCAACACAGTAAACAAAATAAACAAATGTGGTTCCACACAATTAAAATATTCCTGTTCTGTAAAGAGGCATGCCAGTGTCAGTGGCGTAGGGGGACCACAAACAGAGTGTAAGAGACCTTCTACAAACCATACATCTCATAAAGAGTAAATACCAAAACATACAAGGAATGCAGCTTAGTAGCAAAACAAAAGAAATAAAACCTGACAAACCCTTTTTCCAATCTAAACCTCACGAATAGCCCAGGTCGTTTTGGGCAGAAAACTGACACAGGTGTTCTCAAAGAAAGACACGAACAGCGTGCTCCTAAGTACTTAGCTTCACCCAGCACTAGGGAGCTGAAATGAAGCCCTAGTGCCAAGTCACTTTGTCCTAGGTCTTCTTCCCACCAACAACAGAGGACTTGTGGATGTGCCATTTATCTTATTGGGAATTGGGTGACATTGGGCAATTTCTTTCTCCCACCTGCCCGTGAGCATGGGATGCTAACAAAGAAAATAATTTCATTCACAATAGTTAGTTTCTGCATAGTATTTTTTTTTCTTGTTTCCTTTTCTCCACTTGGCAACATGTTCAGAGACTATGCCTTTAGGGAACAAAAAGTGCTGTCAATTCTTTTTCACTTTTATAAGCTTTCTAGATTGTTAATTTGAAGTCTATATTTTTTTTATCTAAGTCATACCTCCCTCACTTTTTAAACTCCACACTCTTACGATCATTAT